>NC_068372.1:28265091-28317591 GCF_023724105.1 Carassius gibelio
AGTACTTTAAAATGATATCCACTTCACCACACTCACTTTATCTCTGCACAGGGGTTTGTGGTGGCCGTGCTCTACTGCTTTCTGAATGGAGAGGTAAGAGCTTTTGTTTTGATATCCTCAAATGCATGCAGTCAGCTTTGATATTAATTTTAAATATATCTGGATTTGCTCTGAAAGTATTAGTTTCAGCAATAATATATCCAACAACAATTATTTAGAGTTACTGCCAAAACACTTTGTCATGTCCTGACCAGGTGTGTAACAATTAAAAAAATAAACAATCCCTTTAAATAAAGAAATAATTCAGACAAAGATGAGGCAATTTTTCACATCGCAACAAAACATATTTTGTGTTGCATTGCTTTAAGTAGCCCTGCTCACAATGAAATCAAAACATCAAATATGATTATTTTGTGCAATAGTTTGCGTTCTGTGTCCACTGTCAAATTAGTTGATGCTAGAAACGTGTCACGTCTGGCTAGGACATGGTGTAAAGCATGTGAGAGTGCGTGGACTGGTGGAGAACGCGTGCACCTTTACAGCTGAGTACATTAAAAAATGACCTTTTCAAGTTTCTCCCTAAAGGTGCAGTCGGAGATAAAGAGGAAATGGAGGAGTTGGACGGTGAACAGGTACTTTGCTGTGGACCTGAAGCAGCAGCGTCACCCTTCGCTAGCGAGCAGTGGGGTGAACGGGGGGACGCAGCTGTCCATCCTCAGCAAGAGCAGCTCACAGATACGCATGTCCAGCCCTCTGGCCGAGACGGTCAACCTCAACCTGCCCACCTGAGCGCCTGATTGGCCTGTCCGTCCATAAGCCCCGCCCTCCAATTCACCTTCTTCACCTGCAGTAGGGCCGACCAATCACAATTAGAGAAGAACTAGTGATTATTCATGAAATATCTGGATAGTATTTAAAGATTCCAAACAAGATCTAGAACGTCTCACCCATTATCGGTTAGAAACGATTTGTCCAGGGAAAAATATATAGTGCCAAAACTGTTGATGAGCTTAAAAGTTGCTATTCAGGTTAGAAACCAAAAGCAACTTTTTGAAGGCTTTCTAATTAATCTAATGAGTAAACAACAATACAAGCATAAAAGAATGTTATTTGTAATCAATAATAATGCAGAACAGGGGATCAGGTCAAAATGAGACTGCGGTGAAAATTTGAGTGAATTTTCATATCGCATTATGAGCCATAAAGAATGTGAATTGTTGGTGGTTAGAGTGTAGTCAGAGAAACATCAATCCATTCATTTCTGTCAAACCAACAGCACATTGCTTTCTAGTTTTTTATCAGAGAGAGACAGGTTACATTTCAGTGTTATGAGAAAATATAATAACATAAAGTGCCAAAACATGAATATTTAGGTATTGTTTTATCTGCAAGCTACTGTGTTTATCAGAAGTACACTAAAAAAGAAAATGTACAGTTTTCGTGTTGCTCGTTTAAATGCTGTGTTTTTGATTTAATGTTCTCCACAGAGAGATTGTAAAACATATTTTTTTACAATCAGCCGTAAGTACAGAGTATGTCAACAATATAAAGACTTATGAATGACTCATGAATTTAGATTGTGTAAATGTTATGTTGTGAGTTATGAGGCCAGTGCTTTCTTACTGTCATTGCGAATGGTTTATAACTACACAGAGCCAATATCAGCAAATCAAGGACTGTCAAAAAACAGTTCTGTAAACAATTACCAGTCCAGTGAAGCTATTCCACAATTCCCTCTGATTTATTTAATCTGAAGTGCCTGATGGTCACAAAAAAAGCTTTGATGGATTTACTGTAAACAACCAGTCCCATGCAGTATTGATTTAATTATTACTCATTTAGTAGTGTAGATTCAGTCTTCAAGTTTGTGTTACAATCTTTCATTTCTACATAGTAGGAATATATTAATGTATACACAGTATTAGAGTGCATATAGACATTTCTAAAGCTTTGAAATGCGCAAATCAATGCCATTATGTTACTATCAGATGCATTATAAATGCATTTAGGGCTGACATGTTCAACTGTGGGAGACAAAAGAGACATTTGAGTGAGATGTGAAAGTGTTAAAGGGAGATTTCACCAAAAATGTTGATTCTGTCATCATGTCCAACTTTTTACATGCTTGTACTCTTACAATGAAAACATACAGAATGTCAAGCTCCAAAATGGCAAGAGGCATCATTTTAGTACCCGAATTATATATGAAGGACTTTAATTATGCTTTTTTGTCCTTATTTAAAGCTGGACAACCTGTGCTCAATATATTTTGTATGAAAACCAGGATGCATATGTTTGCCATACAGGTTTAAAAATGACACGAGGATGAGTGAAAGATGACAGATTTTAATTAATTTTTGAGTGAACTTTTAATACATGAGAGACTGATAACCCCAAACCTTTACAAGAACAATATCTGATGTCAATCAAGGAATCCAACCAAATTTACTGCATCATCACTGACTGACAATCAGAATGAGTCATCATCACTCACATTTTTACGTTTGATCGCGATAATAACGTGCATCGGTGTACTAAGTGGCAGCAGTCTGTGCTAAAGGTGATGTTTATTTCAGTACAGTATTATTCTCTGCCGTGATTGTAAATTCTCTGTATACGTTAAAGACGCACGTGCCAGTAAATAATGTACCAGCACTCTCTCTTTAGTCAACACTTGCGGTCTTAAGTACCAACGATGTATGTAAAACTTCTGTGATTCTTAAACGTCTCATTTTTGAAATGCAGTATGCTTTTTGTTGCAGCTCATAGTTGTTGGTGATTCACATTGGGAGTTGAGGTGGTTATTGAAATGTACAGTAAAGTGATGGTCGCCTAGATCACTGTATACTTTTTTCCCCTTGGTTGTTATTTTAAAGTTTTAAGTGTGTAATTTGTGTGCTTCTATCATCAGCAAACGAAAATGAACAAATAATGATGGCAGGTTTCGAACGCTCCTCATCTCTCATTGGCAGGATAAACATAGCTCCGCCCCTCGCGAAATAATGACGTTAGTTGAGAAAGCTAGCGCTTTTCTTTTTTTCTTCTTTTTAAAAAATTGTATGTGTGATGTAAAATACGTTCTGTACTTAATAAGCAGAGACAACTATAAAATCATTTGTAGCTGGATTTTTCTAAAAAATTAAAAGTGTATACACTGTGGCTCTCTGGTGCTCACGACCTAATCTCAACCAATAGCGTGGGTGTGGGGCGGGGCTATATGTTTTTTGGCCAATGGCAGACGAGGGGAGTCATTGATAAATGCCATAAATTCTCACCAGTGATGACAAAAAACTTTATATTTGTTTGATCTTTCTCATTTCTCTTATCGTTATTATGTTTCAACCTGTAAATCGTAATGATCTGGAAAATGCTCTTAGTGATAGTGAACTTGTCTGTAATTAAATAAATTGTGAAATCCTAGGAGAGCGTCAGATGTTGCTTGGATCCCATGACCTTACAGCTTCATAGGTGTTTGTATATATGTGATGCCGAGCTCCCTCTGTGGATCTTTCTAGATTTATCTGCATGAAAAAAAGACAAAAATAGATATGCTTGCTGCTTTCTATGTTGTTTCTATGTTCTTGACACCAGCCGTCATTCTGAGCGTGAGCTCAAAGCTGTTACAGACGTGATTTCGTGTGCTTGTAATACATCTTCCTGCCAGTAGATGACGCTCTTCATTCGATTGTTTTAAGCGCTGTATATCTGAGGAACGAGGAGTTGAGTGGGAGATGTTATGTCTCTCTCTCTCTCTCTCTCTCGTGTAGGTCTGACATGTTTCGGTGTCTATGAGATACTGAGATAACTCATTTCAATCTGAATGTAACACCCGGACAACAACTGTTTCTTACATTCAGCTGCTCTTTAAAGACGCCTGCTGTTTCTGCTTTGATGTAGATTATGTCCATGTTTGACCTGTGAACATTTTGTACAGTACGTGTCTGAATTCCATTCTTGACAAACAACTCTGGAACTTATGTAGTTCTTTCTATATGTATGTTTCGTCTTTGAGTGTGTGAGAGAGATATATTAAAATAGCTGTAATTTGACCTAATAAATAGCCTATTTAATAGAAAGCAAAAACAGTGTCAAGAGAGACATAAAAATTAACTGTCAGCATCTATAACAGGTGTGCAATAAAAATCTAATTTAATGAGTATAACATATAAAGTAAAAATACAGTGTAGCATTTCAACATAACTTGTACAACATAAGTGAAAATTCCCTTTAAAAAAAAGTAGTCAGTCAATGCTATCCTGCATGTTATTTTAAATTTTTTTGTACTGACTTATTGCTCCAGTTGTTGGTATTCAGCTGTAATGTCTGCAGACACTACTATTCATAAAATTGGGAACAAAATCAGAACCCCAATCAAAACTAATTTCAGATTAATAATAACTCTACAGGTCACTTCAGAGGTTATGCTTGAATGATCTAAAGAGCTTTTGCAGGGATATTTCTCACAGTGCCAGCTGTTCCCATACTTTCTGTCCGTTATGAAACAGTTATACATTATAAAGGAAAATAATTCATTATCAGTAGTAATCTATTAACATCATGATGACATTAAAGAATTGCTAGCTCTTAAAGAAATAATTCATGTAAAAAGATGAGTTTGTTTCTTCATGGGAACAGATTTGGAGAAATGTAGCATTACATCTTATGCACACCAATGAATCATCTGCAGTGAATGGGTGCCGTCAGAATGAACGTCCAAACAGCTGATTGAAACATCACTGTAATCCACAAGTAATCCACACCACTCCAGTGTTCTGATGAAGAAATAAACTCTTCTACATCTAGGATGTAGAAGAGGCCTTGTACATTTTAATTTTGGAATTAACTCTTCCTGTAAAACAAGAAAATGCAATCTAAAGCACTGGTAAATTGTGACCCAGAAATGTAACATATCATCTGACAGTGCTGGAACAACAACAATAAAACAGAAGCACTTGTATTATATAATCTATTATTAAATGACTTCAAATAAAATGTAATGGGACGAAATAGTAATCAAACTGGCACAGTTTTCCTTTTTATTAAATAAATAAGGATGTGTTATTTTTAACGTTAACGTCATGATAAAAACGGTACAAGTTTTGTTCGTTCTGAAATAAATATATTTTATATTTATATATTATATATTATTTTATATAATGGTCACTGTACAATTTAAATACATAGAAAATGTTTAACATTAACAGCTCTCCAAAAAGTAGTGAATAAACACAGGTTTTGTACAGCCTTATAAAAGCCAAGTGTGTGTGTGAAGACCCGAGAAGAACAGAATATCCCTGTAACTCCTCAAAAAGAGTTATCTGCTATTCTTCTTGAATTTACACTGAAGTCAAACTCGCGATCGCTCCCTCTTCGACTGATGCACGTGTGCGCGCCCTCGTCGCAGGGTCGTGGAGCGCGCACATTAAGACGTAACCCAATTTCACGGCTGTGAAAATAAGAGCAGTTGTTTGTTAAATTCATCCGGAGAAATGTTCAATGCTTGTTTCAGAAATGTGCGGATATTTGTAGAGGTAAGTTATTTTTTTGATTTCATAGAAAAGCGCATGCTGGGTGCATCTGTATTTAATATGAGAAAACACCTATTTTTAGGTTGTTCGGTGGGGGCAGTTGTTTCGGGGGATAAATATCGTCTGTTAAATGTGAATAACTGAAAACAACATTGGTAAAAACATTGAGCCATTTCTAGGGATTTTGTAGGAAAGACCAGGATTGGTTGGCACATGGGTTGGTTGGCAGAGTTTTCATTCCATTTTTGGTGAGTATTTCCATTGATCAGCTGTACATTTGATACACTCTTGAAGAAAGATTAGAAAACTCAAGCCAACAACATATTATTTTTAACATGTTTCTGGCTGGGCCAGAAGACCTTTCTGTGTGATACCCACCCACAAAACAACAACAGCAACAACAACAAAAATCCAAAGAAATCCAACTCTTTCATGAAATATAGTTTTCTTTCCTTTAAGATTATGATTGTACTAAATGTTCAACTATTTCCCTTTGCATTGTTCTATATTTGAACAACCATCTAACCATCTAAGTATCTGTTTAGGATGGATGAGTTGTTGAGTCGTTTGACTTAAGATCCAATGGACAAATATACTCATGGGTTCTATACTATTGTGTTGCACAGTACTTAAGATTCAATGGACAAATATTCTTGTGTTTTCAAACCCCACATCTGGCAAAACCTTCAAACCACTCAAAACTGGGATTAGTATAATGTTTAGTCTCAGGCTTGACTTATTCCAAAATGTGAACAGCAGTGGCACTTAACCTTTTCCCAAACTAAAGAAACACGGCAACATAGTCAAAGGAACACCTGATGGTCTTAATCTACTATGAAGCCACTCCGCTTTTTCCAGATCTATCAACTATAACATGGCGATAATAATTAAAGATGCTGTACCTGATTTTCTTTCTACATTTGAAAGATAACCAAATGAGAGTCTCTTTCAGACCAGGATGGCCGAGTGGTTAAGGCGTTGGACTTAAGATCCAATGGACAAATGTCCTCGTGGGTTCGAACCCCACTCCTGGTAGAAGCTTTAGTCCATTCATAGCCGGGTTAGCATGAGATTTAACCTCAGAATTGATTTGATCCAAAATGTGAAAATTGTCATTTCATCCTTTGAAAAACGGATGGCAGAGTGGTTAACTTGTTGTGTTAAAAACCAATAGAAAAATGTCCATGTGGTTTTAAAATTGTGATTAAAACTGAGAGATTGGAAAAGGTCTAAAAGAGTAATGTTTGAGATTCAAAATTGAGAGATTATTTAAAATGAATAACCAAACTATATAAAATATTTTATCATATGGGATAAAAAGAAATCTCAAAATGCAAGTTGTTAATAGAAATTAGGATACACTGATATTTGTGTTTAATTCGCTTACTGTCCCATTCAGCAAGATAGCTGACCCAACATTTGTCCAGCACGATTGTTGGATATATGGATATATGGATGAATTTTTCAAAGAAATGCCTTTAAATTAAAATGTATTTATAAAGCTATTTTAACATTACAAGTTGTTCCAAAGCCGCTCCACAACTCCAGTGGTCAAACAAAAGATTTCACTTACAACAAACTTTACAAAGACTGATCGTGAGAGAACAAACTGATATGCATTTCGAATTATTAAACCAATAATTTTGTGTAGGTGGAACATTATTCCATGTAGACTGTATCAGTAACATTATGGTAATATTTCTGATTGTTGATGTTAAGTCACTTTACTTACATTTACATTTATTCACTTAGCAGACACTTTTATTCAAAGCGACTTACAATTGAGGAATACAACAAGCCATTCATTATAAGAGGCAAGTAAACACAGGAAGTGCTAGTAATATACACTTTCAGACATTGTTCAGTGGATTAAGGAGAAAGAAAGCAAAGTTTTTTTATGATTTTTTTTTTTTCTTTTTTTTTTGTACTACAAAGCTTGTACGTCTAAGTAGCTTTTAGATTTGCAAAACTAAAGTATGAAAAGTGATATTGAAGATTTGCAAAACTAAAGTATGAAAAGTGATATTGAGGACACAGGAAAATAAATGTTTACAATTACTTAGGCAATATTATTGCTGACATATTTAGGGATAAATAAGGAAATGAAAATGCTGAAAGTACTGGTCCAGGACTCCTGGCCTGGAATTACACTACATACTGCAATGCCATGTGCAGATGACCAGGATGGCCGAGTGGTTAAGGCGTTGGACTTAAGATCCAATGGACAAATGTCCTCGTGGGTTCGAACCCCACTCCTGGTATAAACTAATCTTTAAAAAAAAAACTAAAAGAAATATGTAGATCTAAAGATTTATGTTTGTATTACTTTAAATGCATAATGCCCTGGGACCTATACCATGAAGCTAAATTAGCTGGCTAGCCACGTAAGTATCAAATTAGTTTATACCAATCCTGGCTTTTAGGTACCACGTAAGTGGCTTGGCTTTTAGCGGCATTCATTGCCATAGTAACTTACACTCCACGGCTAACCTGCTCCGGGGCAGGTTATGTTCTGGGTTAGAGATCTCAAACTGAAGTTAGACCAATCAGATGTGAGAGAAGTGACACATGTCTGACACAAAGTCACTCCAGTTTATCTTGCTCCAAATTAAAGGTCACTAATGCTAAAAAAATTAGAAGTCTGGCTTTAATGATAATTACGTCATTTTTAAATGAGTAATTTTATGATTTATATAATTATTGTGATTTATATTATTATTATTATTATTATTATTATTTATCTTTTACACACAGGTAATTTTAGTTGAACAGTTATTATAAATTGCTTATTTAAAATAAATATTAATGTATACTGATCATGTCATATAAATAAGCTGTAGTATCAAAAGATTGCACTATTTAAAAAATCTGACCTTACATGTTTGAGTCTCTATCACTATATTTTCAAATGTATAAACTAAGTTAACAAGTTTCACTTGTCACTGCACTGATAGAGCAAGATTCTTTATTTTATTTGTCCTCCTTCATTTTACATATGACGTTTAAACTTGTCATATTCTTCAATCTCTTAACCTTTAGCAAAACCTTTAACCTTTAGTTTTGAATCTCACGAGAAGTAAATCAAACTTGCTTTGTGTTGCAAGGCTCGTGATTGGTTGTTCGTCACATTCATTTAACACATTCATGTGCATGCACTCCACAAACTCAGGATCAAATCCTGAGGTGACAAAGAAAGTTGATGATCAGCATCATGGTACCAACAAAGCCAGATTGGAGAGGTTTGGTTTTGTTAACTCAAAACTAATCCTTTGACTCTGAATTTGTTGAGCTACCATCTTGGTACAGGCCCCTGGTTTCTCAGACAAGGTTTGGGCTAAACCAGGATTAGGCCATAGCTCAGTTAGGACGTT
Organism: Carassius gibelio; assembly: GCF_023724105.1. Classification (NCBI taxonomy): domain Eukaryota; kingdom Metazoa; phylum Chordata; class Actinopteri; order Cypriniformes; family Cyprinidae; genus Carassius; species Carassius gibelio. The sequence goes on from NC_068372.1 coordinate 28,273,991, forward strand.
TAAGTATTTTTTTATTAACATGCCTTATATTAGAAGAATCATTTCTTGAGTGCATCTTGAGACAAAACAAATACTGATATATTTCAAGATCAGTCAGTGGAAGTTGCTTTCAGTTAAAACAGCTCAGATACACACTTTAGTGTTTAAGCAATGTCTGTGAAACTGGGGCAATGTGTCCTAATGATGTAAAACAATGTTTCGGTGACATCGTCAGATAATACCCATCTGTCGTTCAGAAGTAAGAAGCTACAGAAGTATAAAATAATAACTATTTCCGAAGTAGTTTTAGCATTAATTAAGAGCTAAAGAGAAGGCAGAAAGTATCACAATAATTAAAATAAAAAGCCAGAATTTTAGTAGAAAGTTTTTATTTGTAGTTTTTGTTTGATTTAATAGCTTTAATCTGAACTCGTATTAACGTGCAGCTGTTAGGTCGGGCACGAGGACGGAATGTTTCACTGCAACGTAACTGAATGTACCATCTCAGTTCTGGGGGTGTGACATTCATAACATCCTTGCACTCTTCTACATTTTACAAGTTTTTACATATTGCATAACATTAAACAATTGTTTATTAATATTTACGTATATAAGAAAGTTAAAATCGTATGGCCTTTGTAGAATAGTACCATACGAACAATTAAATGTAAATGAAAACCCCTCTGTCAGCTATAAGTGCGCGTTACCCGGTTTTCTCAGTCTCTTTCTGTAATAGGGACTCCGGTGGGGAAGTTGAACTCGAACCGCTTGTCACTTATCAAACTCTTCGAAAGTAAGTAAAATTTTAGTTTTCACTAACACGATAAGTGGTAAACATATTTTACTTTTATCGTGTTATTACTGAAGTGTTCCGCTGTGCATGTCGCGCCACGTGGTGAAACTCTGTTAAACCTCCCTGAACTTGTTCAGCTTCCTCCACATCACGGACTCACAGTCTATCAGACGTAGATAAAAACCCATGTTTCACGAGTTTATAAAACTGTCATGAAAGCATGTGGAGTTGAAGGTGACAGCATACATGAAGTTTCAGTGTTGTAGGTTGTGTTTCATGTGTTCATAAACAGGGTGGGTCATAAAAAGCATCTGTAACGGATCTGTATGTGTCATCTAATCCTGACCTACAGGTCTCTATCAGCTGGTTTAAATCTGGGTTACACGTGTTACTCGGGTTTATTTGCTCTCCATGTCCTACAAGCCAGTGTCAGTCTCATTGACTCCCCCTTTTTAATTGGCACAAATAAAACGTGCCTCTATTTCACTTCATAATATGAATTTCTCTCCATTTGAAATGCCAAGGTAAGTTTAATGGTATTTTATGAATTCATTACAATTAAACAGTATATTTTTTTATCATGCTTTGCATTTAAAAATGACAGCTTGATAGATGGCAAACAATACAATTTGTAACTTTAATTATTCTTGTTTTAAACACCATAATTTGATGTATCAAACATGCTCTTTCTTGAGACATTTTTGATAACAGCACTGGACACTGTAAACAAGCACACCTTACCTTTTATAAAATTCTTATTATTGGTCAATTTTGGAAATAATGGAAAATAATGCTATATGTCTTCATCACTATTTGGGTCGATTAACTAACAGCTTAAACCCTCTTTTAGCATAAAAAAACTACTGTCAGGATGTAATAAAAACACTGGAAAATAAGCTTTGAAAATGTGGACAAAATTAATCTAACGGCTGACCTTATTGCATTTGTAGGAGTTTCCCATTCAAATGCAATATTTATGGGAGGGGAGTATAAAATTAAATAAAATTATATTAAATATTCTGCTATTAAATAAAAACTGATTCAGCATTCACTTAAAATAAGTTTATTGAAATTTCAGCCTAAAAAGCATGTCTTAAATTAACCTATTCTGGCCTGACACGTCTGGGATAGTTGCTAATATGGAAATCCTTGGTAGATTGCATTGGTCATTTTGTGTGTTTTACATTTGCACATTGTCAGTATATCACCTGCAGAACTTTCCGCTCCCATCTATGCTTTTACAGGCTTGTAGTCCCAGGCTAATTTGCCCCATTTAGTCAGTCTTTTGTGGGCCACTGGTTTCAGATGAGTTAGTCCTTGATGCTCATTTCTCAGCTCATCTAATAATTAAATGCTCATTGTTAAAGGGAAGGTAGAAAGCCCTCGTCATCTGTTGTTTTCGCTGAACACTTCAGTGGGTGAGTGTGGAAATGCACTGCATGATGTGTTTGTAATTTGTGTGGATTTTCAAGCTAAAGAATAGTTAATGTAGTTTAGGAGTTTGGATTTTGTTGGAGTTTGAATTTTGGCATGACTTCGCCTCATTTTCAATGTTATTTTCTCTTAGGGTAGGACATGATTTGACTACTGTCCTCCCACCCTTAAAAACACGTTATTAGAATGTTCCTGGCTATTTTCAACGTGATTGTTACCATTTTCACATAATGTACACTACAATATGTGTTTCATGTCTCGCATAGCCAATGTTTCAGCTGTTGGTGTAGCATTTGGCCCAATCAAGGTTTGGCAGGTTAGCACGGTCCAGTTAGTCCTTCCTGGTAGATGCCCTAATTGCACTATTAAACTAAACCATGTTTCCATTGACCGACATTAAAATATTAAATGAGATCAACTTTATGTAATGACATTTAAATGTACATTTAATATTCTTTGGAGACTTTTGCTTTTCACATCACAGCTCAGGATAGTTTCCAGTGAAGGGATTTGGGATTGTGTGCATATTTCTCTGATTTTCCTGTTTATTGTTCAGATGGCATTTATTAACCAGGTGATTATCTTAGAGAAAAGATGTGGTAATCAACAGCAAATTGCACATGCATTACACATCATCAAGTTAAAAATAAGATAGAATATATGCATTTTAAAATATTGGCATTTGACTGCAATTTTATGTTAACTGTTGGGTATGGCCAAAAAGTTAACTTCTTGTTCATGCTGTTTTGTTCAACTTGCATGGCTGATTTAAAAAAAAAAAAAATTCAAAGAGATAACGATTTGGTAATTGTCAATGGATGTAACGATTCACTAGCTCGCAGTGCGATACGTTTCATGATACTGTTTCACAATACGATTTTTTCACATTTGTTTTAACAAAAATTTTAAATACCAAATCAAATAAATAATACAATTAATCTTTATATAAACAAAGGATTTTCCTTTACTCTTTCATTTGAAATTAAAGGAAACAACTGTATTTTTATCATGATCCAAACAATGATGCTGCATACATGAAGCATGAGCTGTTGTTGATTCAAATTTGATTGTATAGTTAAAAAATTTAGAGCAAAAACAGATTGTTTTAAAATTTTTACTAATCAAATTCATCTGCATTAAATCAAAATGGCCAACTGGCAACACGAGCACAGATTAACATTCTGACAGCAGGTGGCGCTTATGGAACAGCAGCGATACAACGTTTTCCTGCATTGTGCTTAAATACTAATTTAATATGCATTATACAGAGACAAAATTAGAAGAAAATACTAGAGCCCGACCGATATGGATTTTGGGGGCCGATGCCGATATTAACTCGAAAAGAGTCGATTTATAAGCTGATATTTTGATTTTGAAAATAAACTGGATATTAGACCCATTTCCTGTAAACTGCACTTACACAAAATTCAATAGCAAAATATCTGCCTGTTCTATGTATGTGGGCTGTATAAACCACTTTCCAGAAGGGATTTATGTTAAAAAAGCCTTAGATTACAGTCTCAATGACTATACAATTGCACATCAAAAGTATAGATTTTTTAATGATCAAAAAACAGTCTGATTTTAAACATTTAACACTTTTACTTTCTTCCAGTTGAAGCTGGTTTTAACAGTCTGTGTGTGTACTATAAATAAATTATAATACTAAAGTTAAAGTATTTGCAGAAGTAGTCCCACACTTTGCTGCTACAGCATTCACCTTTTTCAGCCATCTGTAGGGCAGAAAGAGAGACCGAGAAGGAATAAGCGTGTATTAATATCACCATGTATCATTACTCATGTCATCATTAGAATTATAATAATAATAAACTGGGATCTCCTACATAGGCAAACATTTAAAAAATATATATATATTAGGGCTGCAACTAACGATTATTTTGATAATCGATTAATCTGTCGATTATTTTTACGATTAATCGATTAATCGGTTTATGTACTTATATTTTTTGTTTTTTCCATTTTTTCCCCAAGTAAATTATTAATAAAGGGTCTTTATCATTCAGCATAGATTTTTAAGAGATTTTAACCATTTTGCATTGTCATATCCTCATCAAAAATATACCTGGAGTTGTTTTATTATGTTAGTAATCCTTTGTCGAACTCTTCTGCAATCAAAACACTGACCCATACTCTAGCAAAATTCACAAGGAGATTTCAAATATTGTTTTCACCATGGCAGTCCTTAGAGCTCCTAAAGTAGTTTAACATCCCAAACAAAGCTTAAGGAATCTTTGAGAACATATTTTCACGAAGTATAAGGATAAAACAGAATAAAATTGCAGTGCATTGTATTTTATTATTTACTGGGAAAAAGCTTTATAGCTTATGCTGTGAAATTGTAAACAATCCTTCGAAAAAAAAAGTGCCAATGGCATGAAACCTGAATGGAACTCACAATTTAAAGTAAAATCCATCAGAAGGTTGTCCAGAAAAAAAAAAAAATTGGGACACACACAAAAAACCTGCTGTGTGAAAAAGAGCAGTGAATACTTAGAAAAGAAGTGCATTTTAAATATACTCAAACATTTACCTCTCTCAATTAGTCATAATTAGGCTGCAAGTCTGAATTATGAACTGGTAAACGACAAACTGATCACATAACATGTTTGTAAAGCTTTAAATGTTAACTGTTAAAAAGCAATGTTATCAGCTTTTATGACTAAACATTTGCAAACAACCTTGTACTGGAGAATCTGCACAAATAAAATTCTTAGGGGCCGTTCACATATTGCACCTAAAAACGCGTGGAAAACGCTAGTCGCGCCGCTTTCTCCTTCTTTCCAAAGCGCTCGGGCAGAAGCGCCCCTGAGGCGTCTGCCTTTGCTAAGCAACCATGACGTGCTCTCTCCATGACGTGCCCTCTCCATGAAGACCCGGAAATTTCAGCAAATGATAAATGGATGCGGTGTGGATGCGCCTTGGAAAAACGGGCGCATCGCACCGCGTGCGTGTCGCGACCGCGTCGCTTCCATTATGAGAGTGCATACTGCGCGCCTACATAGGAAATAACGAACTTGAGCACGCAAAAGACACGATATGTGAACGGCCCCTTAAACAGTTCAGTAGTGCAGAGTTTACAGGTTACTCTTCATTTTGAAGGCTCAAAGTAAAGTACTCCCACTTTGTAAAAACGGGGGTAAATGTTCGATTAAATCGATTCGTTGTTTCAGCTCTAATATATATATATATATATATATATATTAGAGCTGAAACAACGAATCGATTTAATCGATTAAAATCGATTATTAAAATAGTTGTCAACTAATTTAGTAATCGATTCGTCGCTAAATAAATTTTATTTGCCATAAGCGGCTCATTTCGTGCATATTTCAAATCTGCGGTGACCAAAGTGTGGCAGTAATGAGCCACCGGAGGTTTTACTCAGCCAGTACAGCAGGTGAAGTAGCGAATAGCCAATAGCTGGCCTCGTTTTATGTCACGTGCTTCCCGAACAGCGTCTCTGCAGCCTTCAGCGGGAAGTGGGAGTACTTTACTCTACTTTGAGCCTTCAAAATGAAGAGTAACCTGTAAACTCTGCACTACTGAACTGGGACCGTTCACATATCGTGTCTTTTGCGTGCTCAAGTTCGTTATTTCCTATGTAGGCGCGCAGTATGCATTCTCATAATGGAAGCGACGCGGTCCCGACACGCACGCGGTGCGATGCGCCCGTTTTTCCAGGCGCGTCCACACCGCATCCATTTATCCTTTGTTGAAATTTCCGGGTCTTCATGGAGAGGGCACGTCATGGAGAGAGCACGTCATGGTTGCTTAGCAAAGGCAGACGCCTCAGGGGCGCTTCTGCCCGAGCGCTTTGGAAAGAAGGAGAAAGCGGCGCGACTAGCGTTTTCCACGCGTTTTTAGGTGCGATATGTGAACGGCCCCTAAGAATTTTATTTGTGCAGATTCTCCAGTACAAGGTTGTTTGCAAATGTTTAGTCGTAAAAGCTGATAACATTGCTTTTTAACAGTTAACATTTTAAGCTTTACAAACATGTTATGTGATCAGTTTGTCGTTTACCAGTTCATAATTCAGACTTGCAGCCTAATTATGACTGAATGAGAGAGGTAAATGTTTGAGTATATTTAAAATGCACTTCTTTTCTAAGTATTCACTGCTCTTTTTCACACAGCAGGTTTTTTGTGTGTGCCCCAATTTTTTTTTTCTGGACAACCTTCTGATGGATTTTACTTTAAATTGTGAGTTCCATTCAGGTTTCATGCCATTGGCACTTTTTTTTTCGAAGGATTGTTTACAATTTCACAGCATAAGCTATAAAGCTTTTTCCCAGTAAATAATAAAATACAATGCACTGCAATTTTATTCTGTTTTATCCTTATACTTCGTGAAAATATGTTCTCAAAGATTCCTTAAGCTTTGTTTGGGATGTTAAACTACTTTAGGAGCTCTAAGGACTGCCATGGTGAAAACAATATTTGAAATCTCCTTGTGAATTTTGGTAGAGTATGGGTCAGTGTTTTGATTGCAGAAGAGTTCGACAAAGGATTACTAACATAATAAAACAACTCCAGGTATATTTTTGATGAGGATATGACAATGCAAAATGGTTAAAATCTCTTACAAATCTATGCTGAATGATAAAGACCCTTTATTAATAATTTCCTTGGGGGAAAAATGGAAAAAACTAAAATATAAGTACATAAACCGATTAATCGATTAATCGTAAAAATAATCGACAGATTAATCGATTATCAAAATAATCGTTAGTTGCAGCCCTAATATATATATATTTGGCTCTAGAAATTACTTGAGGTCGACCGATTTATCGGTTTTGCCAATTATTCTGTACCAATAGTTGATTGCTGGAACAATAGGTTATCGGCAAAAATCCATGCCGATAGTTTTCCGCGTTTCCTCCCTTGCTGGAGCGGCTGATAGTTTCCCTGGTTTGAGTCTGTTGCTGGAGCGGCTGAGAAGGCTCTGTTTTCATTATATAGTGCAAGAGCGGCCTCTAGTGGCTGAAATCACTGACAGCACGTGCTGTTTGTTTAGACACGTGACGCTTGATGTTGAACAGGGCGAGAAACGGACAAAAAAACTACCGCGCATGAGAGCACCATTCACATAGTTTTCTATTAAATTACATTGTATTTGACCCGAATCGTTGTTAATGTGCATAATGAATTGTATATTGTGGCTCTAATAAAGTCTGTATGTTTCATTAAGCTATTAAGCTATATTTATATATAAGCTATATTTATTAAGCTATAATATAGATTGCTCTTTCCGTTTGCTCCGTTTTTTTAAACATTGAACTTCAAATTATCTTTACCTCATTGTTCATTCTTTAAGTAAACTTGTGTCCGTTTGGTGAATAAATAAACTGTTTTAGACCACTGCTTGAGTTGAACGAGACTAGTCTGGAGTGTGTGTGTGTGTGTGTGTGTGTGTGTGTGTGTGTGTGTGTGATTAAAGGGTCAGTTCTCCGACTCAGCGCAGCTCTTTTATTTTGGTTAGACTATCATTAAGTGCTCAATAATAGAAGCAGTTAAAGTGTGTGAGTATACATTGTGCTGGTATAATTGTAGGGCCCTATGTTTTCCCGCGATGCAGAAAACGGGGACGAATCGAAGAATCCATTCATAAAAATGGAATTCACAGTTTAGTGTGCGACGCATGCAGTGATTTCAGCGTCTGATGTCTCTAAATGAGGACGAAAACACATGAAGAACATCTCCAAAATTGCTTTGAGAGTCACTTCATGAGCATTTGACCATTTGAATTGAGCAGAAGCATCATATCACATGCACAGAATTGTAAAGGAATTCATTTATTTTGCAGCCTATCAAAATAAAAGTCCGACTTTGAAGTCTGTTGTTCAGTAGAATGTACATAGCCTACTACTATTGCTGAAATTTAAGCAAGCATTATTACTTTAAGATTAATAAACTTTAATTTAACTATTAAAAAGGAGTGGAGTAAAATTAAAATGGAAAAAAAAAAACGGAATCCAGAAAAATTAAATAAAGGAATTTGGAAAGAAATAAAATGGAATTTAGGAAACAATAAAAAAAAAGATTTGGGCCCTATTAGAGTGTGGTAATTTCAACATTTATTATTACTGTTACCTAGCTATCGATATTGGCAGAATCCAATTTCGGTCGACCTCTAGAAAATACCATCCAGGCCTATACCTTTTCTGAAGTTCCCCTTTAAAGTTCCATTCATATAAACCTCAGCTCCAATTATATCAGGTTTTGTTTATCATCTCAACCGACTTGAATCATCACATATCATTAGGCAAGCCTTGTTACATCTCTAATTGTTATCTTTGACCAGACTGCATGTTTAAAATTGACAAAATTTGACAATGTCTTAATTCAAAACTTCCATTTGTTTCATTGGTTCCATTGATGAATCCCTATTGGAATATTTCCCTCGAGAAATATTAGCCTTCTGCTGATATAGACTGGCTGTTTTGCAGGCCTTCTGGATGCGCTTAGTTGTTTCCTTCTCTGTCCTCGTTTACTGTGTCCAACATCAGCTTAGACTAATTTTTCAGCATCTGCCTATTTTTATTTTTTTCCTTATATGCTGTGAATGAGCTAGAGAATGGAGAACCAGCGGGGGTCTCGAGGCAAAGAAGAAACTAAACACGAACAGACAAGGAATCTGCCGAATTCAAATGACGGAAAGAGGAAAAACACTCGTTTGTCCCGGTCTGAAAATCAGGGTCCTGAAGAAAAAGGTCTTTTGTGTCATGATCGGACCTCACAGGGCATTAGAGGAGAGAAGGTCTGGTTCAACCGCAGCGTATACGAGCAAGCAGATGATGCATATCAAACCTTGTTGAGCGCAGGGACTGGGACACCTCTGGTTTCATCTTCCCCAAAAGATCGAATTCCCCGCACCCTTGTCTTCAGGGCTAAACGCAACGGTGCGCAACAACTGCAAGAGGAGGAGAACCAAACGTACACCCGTTCTTATGCATCACGTCAACAGCACCGGGGTTCAACCCACCAGCGCTCCTCGTCTGAACCCGATCGGCAGCTCCCAAAAAGTAACAGGAAGAGGGTCTTCTCGGAGACTGAACGTGCCCCTCAGAAAAGGGACAAGTATGGCTAGTTTAGGGGCATGGGACAATTAACTTTAAGGAACTGCCTTCTCATTTATTTAACGGTGTGTTTTTGTGAGTTGTTTGTGGATTTTATAAAAAAAAAAAAAAAAAAAGACCTTTCAAAAGCCTCAGCCTGGTTCGTGTCACCATTGGCTGTTGGGTGAAAGTTGATCTGTGTGAAACTAATCCAAGGGCTTTGGTACGCAAAATCTGTCCCATTGTCTGCAACCCGTGTTAGCAAAAAGTTATAATTTTAGTTTTAGTGGTTGAATGGACTTCAATCCAAATAACCATTCTACAAAATCCATGTGAATGCGAGACCTGGAAAACATTACTACTTTTTTTTCCTGCATCTTGAAGTTGGTGTTTAGATATACAGGGTTTACTATTGATCATTTGCAGTCTTTAATTTATCATTCTGAACAACTGATTCTGACTTTGACAGTAAAGGTCTGTTTGATCTGTTCATGGCAAGAATTAAATTAGATCATAACAAATAGATTAATGAAGGCTTTTTTCACAATAAGGTCTTTCACATACTTGAATACAAAATGCAATGCATCTCACAGTAGATTTTACACACTGGTGGTTCATTGTGTGGAAATGTACAGTATATTAAGGAGAAGTATAGATATTTGTATAAACTGATGATAGGTTGGTTTAGGTAGGTACATTAGTTGCAATACTTTTTCCCATTTTGCCAGTATATTATATTGTTTGTCTGATTTCTTTTCATTGCTTGTTTGTTTATTGTTATGGCATATGTTCCTTGTTTTCAGATAAAAACAACAACAGTAAAATTACTTGCATTAGCTGTATTTAACTAGTTATTGTCCATCACGGCTGCTAAAGTTAAAGGGTTAGTTCACCAATAAATGACTCACCCTCATGTCGTTCCAAACCCGTAAGATCTCCGTTCAGCTTCGTAACACAGTTTAAGATATTTTAGATTTAGTCCAAGAGCTTTCTGTCCCTCCATTGAAAATGTATGTACGGTATACTGTCGAGAGGTGATAAAAAAATCTTCAAAGTAGTCCATGTAACATCAGAGGGTCAGTTAGAATTTGTTGAAGCATCGCCAATACATTTTGGTCCAAAAATTACGACTTTATTCAGCATTGGCAGAGTAGTGATGTCCGGTTCGCGAACAAATCATTCGATTTAACCGGTTCTTCTTGAACCAGTTTACCGAATCGAACTGAATCGTTTGAAACGGTTCGCGTCTCCAATAAGCATTAATCCACAAATAACTTAAGTTCTTAACTTTTTTTTTAACGAGAAAAGCTTGAATGCAGTAAAAACTCTAGTAATGATTCTGAATACTTTTTAAATTGTAAGGGGGAAAAAAATCCAAATTCAGTAGAACTAATAAAAACGAAATGGTTCTGAAACTAATAAATTGCCATAAGTTCTGAAAATACTGAAAAGGATGTATTCATACATGTTGCACATATGGATGGTGCTTGGCTTGATTTATGCTTGCTTTATGTTTTAATGCTTTTTGCATTTTTTTTTGTCTTGAATTAATTATATATATATATAATAATCATTAGACTTGCATTTGAATTCTTTGTTTGTTTTTTTTGTACTTGAGTCTTTCTAAATCTATATGTTTAATTCTGATGCTCACATCTTTTTGTGTTCTAAGCATCACAATGAGTGGACTTCAAGGACTTGCCCAGGAGAACATCTGGTTTGACAAGTCCAGATACGATGAGGCCGAGAGACGCTTCTACGAGGGCATGAATGGCATCCCTCAGACACCTCAGGTACAGACCGACAGCAAAGCATAAGTTGAGAGTCTAAAAAATCTTCCTCATTTGGCTTTTCACACAAACCAGTAAATGTCTTGATGAATGAGGGTGACTGATTCCTCATGGTGAGGCATGAGTTCCTGTGTACTCAGCTGCTGTACGTCCATCTATCTATTTTCCAAGTGTCTGTTTTCTTTTCACTCATATGCTGAATAGTCTGCACTGACAGCACTTCTCTATGCACCTGTGCATTTTTGTTTGCTTGCTTGAATGCTCACTCACAGCCTCTTGCTGTTTTTTTTTTTTTTGACATGGGCCTTTTTAACCCGCTGTACCCTTCCAGGAGAAAGATGCTAGTGCCATCCTGCAGGACATTGCTAAAGCCCGACAGAATATCCAGCAATCCCTAGCCGGAGTGAGTACTGCCTCCGAAATATGAAAGAAATCATAATCTCAACTCATTTTTGGAGCAACTGAATCGGTACTGTAATCGTCTTGTGAAGCACATTTAAGTAGAGTTATTATTGACGCTAGTCCTGCATGGGACCAATTTGAAGGGCTTATTTAATTCCACTTCATGACGCTATGACCAAGTTGGAAGTGAAAATTGACAGGATAGTTTTTAGTTCAGCTGCTGATCGTCAAGACTGGAGCTACAGTACAAACACTCCCACTCCAAAAATATCCCAGTGCTATTTTAGCATGTTTACAGAACCCCCTCTGTGCCCCTGGCAGGGAGAAATAAAATCAGCTGTAGTTATGGATTAACAAACTGTACATGTAGATTATTAACCCATGTACACGATTTATGAACCGTGTAAGGATTTGGAAGGGCGGGAGATTTGGTGGATTAATTCGTTTTGAATTTAAACATAAACCTGAATATATACACGCATACATACATACATAAACATATGCCATTGGTTGAGTTAATTATACTATGGAAACTCTAACAAACAGAAACTGTTTTAGAAAACTGAGCTTTTGTTGTTGTGCGTTCAAAACATATTACATCATATGTATTATATTTGCTAATATTGGGCCATTGATCGCCCAAATTAAGTACTTCTATGAAATAAAAAATAATTATACAGATAATGCTGTTTCCTACAAAAACGTCAAATTTAATATTTTAACTTCATTGCAATATACACTATATTCTCTAATTTTATATTGTCAGCAGCAAAGACATTGCAATAGAATGTATTTTCCAGATCTAATGGCAGTGAGCTGTATTTTGTAAAAAAAATACATTTAATTTTCACTAAAACACCTAAATTATCAAAATGTATTTCTTGGAAACTGATAAAAGTTTGCATTATGCTGCATGTTAATAGTTTTGAATGGACCTTTACATTTGAAAACTAATAATGAATGTAAAAATATTTTAATTTTGCTTTTTCCAGAACATTTTTTTTGTATATGTATATCTTTTGGGCAAAAAAGTTGGTACATCGATAGGACCAATTAAAATTAATTTCTGATCTGCTATTTATTATATTTATTAATATTATATACTATTTTTGCAGATTTGCTTGTCAATATTTTAATTTATTTTTGATGTAACTTTCTAAAATCACATGCGCAGATTTCTTATACTGCTCCATAAATTTCCCAAAACAGACAGAAGCTCCCACGGTCTCTTCTCAATGATGCTGCAGTTTTTTGATTCCTCTGTCAGCTGTTATACTTGACACCTCCCTTATCTCCAAAGCATATGCTTACTAGACACTTCAGAAAACTCTATTGCATTGACTAAGAATCAGAGATGACGTCAAATATTGTGTTCACCTAAATTCACTGTAGCAAACTGTCTTGTCGTGCAAGTAGGTCTAGCTTGATCTCCTTCCCAGCATGACATCTTTGGTTATGTTTGTGCCTGTGCTTTTTGCATTGTGTGCTACACTCAGTCTTTTTTTCATCTATCAGCGTTAATGTTGTAAGAAGGAAGCAGGTTGCTGTGCAGTTGCCTGACGATGTTAGTGTGTTTATGCTTTGTGCTTTTATGTATGAATACACAGCAAATGTGTGCTTGCATTTTTTTTATTTGGATTTTGAGAAACTGTAAACATATCTTTAGTTCACCCTAAAATGAAAATTTGCTGTAAATGTACCTACCCCATGCCATTGAAGATGTAGAAGTGTGTTTCTTCATCAGAACAGATTTGGAGAAATGTAGCATTGCATCACTTGCTCACCAATGGGTCCTCTGCAGTGAATGGGTGCCGTCAGAATGAGAATCCAAACAGCTGATAAAACCATCACAATAATCCACACCACTCCAATCATCAATTACAATACATTATTTAACTCTTAAGCTGTTGCTTCTGGCTAAAATACAAGTCCATAATATTGTAATATACAGGACAAGTCATTGATGTATTTGTTTCTTACAAACATGCAGCTTTGTTTCACAAGACATTAACTGATGGACTGGAGTGGTGTGGATTATTGTGATGTTTTTTGGGACTCTCATTCTGATGGCACCCATTCACTGCAGAGGATCCATTGGTGTGAAAGAGATGCAAAGCAAAATTTTGCCAAATTTGTTTTATTGAAGAAACTGTCTTCTACTTCTTGGATGGCCATGTGCATGATAATGTTAAGCAAAGTTTAATTTTGGGGTTTTCTTGTCCTTGAAAAGAGTTGTGCACAGTTGCACAAATATAGGTCTCAGCAACATGAAGGTCATTTAAAAGACCAATTTAAAGTGAAGAAGAAAAAAGCCATGTAATGCATGCATTCACGTTTTCTATGATCACTTCCTTTCTTTGAATTTTAATAGAGCAAAACTCTCTTGCTGTTATAGTATTTTATCCCTGTCTCTTTCTTTGATTTGTTTGTGGTTGTGGTGGTTAAATGTGAATCTCTCAGGCGAAGACCGCTCTGCAGAGTAATAAAGGGCACACTCGCACTCAAAAAACGCGGGAGAGGAAGACCGTAAGTGCTGTGGGGTGGTCTGAAAGAAAGCATGTCAATTGAGCCTGGAGCAGTGTGGATCATATACACATTACTGCTTGACACTTACAAAACAGATGTTTTATAACAGCACAGACATAATGCATGACAGTTTTCATGCATTCATATAAAGTTTAAGCGTTTAAGTAAAATGCATGCACATTCATGTAGTAAAATGTTATTTTAGTGTTTCCAACATATCATGCTATAAGTGCATCCACATGATTTCTATTTAGTTACAGGTGACAAATCTTTTATTTGGCTTGTCTGCAGTCACAGCCCTGCATGGTGTGGTTTTTTTTTTTTAACAGTCAGTCCTTTATGAGATGTAGTTCAGTTGTCCTCCATCTGCTTTGCAGAGTCAGAATGCCAGCAAGTCTGAGGATCAGAGTGAGCTGGTCTCTCGTATGAAGAGTTTGGAACTGGAAAACAAGAATCTGTACAAAGGTACGTATGAGAAGAGACCGATGTGATGGCTGTTCCAAAATCAAATGAGTTGCCTACCTAGACAGCAATTTCACAGTCCTTGATTTGAAGACTTGATGGGTGTTTGTTGACACTTGTCAGTGAAATAAGCCATAATAAATGATGGCGATCCAGTGTGGCCACGTGCATAAAAACAGCACAGTTGAGAAATGTGCTTAACATGTAGGATTTCACTATATGATTCATCTCTTCTCACATGCCGCAATATAATAAAATGGCAAGGTTTTTTTTTTTTCAAGTGAGACCTTGATATGTTCATTGGATTTTAGTGGCAAAAATGATTCCTTGTATATTTGTAAACGCTTTCTTACATTTCTTTTGAGTATCTCTAGTTATCAGCTCTATAGTATTTTGTCTGCTAGAAAATGTGAAAAAGTACAGAAAATATGTAAATTTGATAAAATACATGTAATGTTACAAAATAAAACTGAAAATAAAATTAATAATCTATATAGACATGTCAAAAAATAAAGAACTAAATTATTAGAACTCTGAAATTGAAACTGAATAAAGTAGTATCTCAATACTATGATAGTTACATTTTAAATTGACTTATTTATATATTTATATATATTATCAGTATTCATTTGTGTTGGGTTTTTTTTTTGGTTTGTTTTTGAACCCTTTCCCCCAGACTTTAATTCAATTTTATTTATTTATTAATTTAAATTTATTTATTTATTCATTCATTTTCTGCCAGCATGCTATAGTTTGAAACAGACCCAGAGATTGACTGCGTTTTGGCTGAAAATCCAGTTTGTTACTCTGTGTTGAAGATGCTCGTGATCAGTGTGAGATTAATAGAGCTGTTAATTTTCCAGTGGTGGATGATCTGAGAGCAGTTCTGTCCAAACTGGAGTCCAGAATGGCTGTGCTGGAGAAGAGCCAAGCGCCGGCTTCAAAGACTGTTACTTTCACCAAGGTAGATGTGAAATCCTGCCCTCATAAAGTCAATGTTTGTGCATTAAACAAATTCAGTCATTCATAACCTGCATATTGTTTTATCTGAAGACTGCTCCTGTCCAGAAGCCCAAGGTTGAGGAACATAATGGCGCTGACGACGACGATGACGACATTGACCTCTTTGGCAGTGATGAGGAAGATGAGGAGGCAGAGCGTATCAAAGCAGAGAGGGTGAAGGAATACGCCCAGAGGAAATCCAAAAAACCAGCCCTCATCGCCAAATCCTCCATCCTGCTGGACGTCAAACCTGTACGAGACCTTAAGCACTCACAATCTTTAAAGTGTCGAGGATAATTCCTCTGTTTCTAATATGTTTTTTATTGATCAGTGGGACGATGAGACGGACATGTCCAAGCTGGAAGAGTGTGTGCGCTCCATACAGATGGATGGCCTCCTGTGGGGAGCTTCTAAACTGGTTCCTGTCGGCTACGGCATCAAAAAGCTGCAGATCAACTGTGTCGTAGAAGACGATAAAGTGGGAACAGACATTCTGGAAGAGGAGATCACCAAATTTGAGGACTACGTAAGTGCAGTATATTTTTTGCTGAATTTGAGAATAAGATCTGGTCACGTTTCTCCCCACAATCAAAATACATTTTTTATTTTGTATAAAGAAAATTAAATGTCTTCAAATATTGTACTTTTTTTTTTTTTTTTTTTTTTTTACATTTTTAGCTTTCAGTTTCCATTCATCACATTGTACTTTTGCATTAAATCATAATTACTTTAATCCTGAAAATAAAGAACTGGCTTAAAATAATTATATTTATAAATTATAATTATAATAAAAAAATAATAATTTTATATATATATATATATATATATATATATATATATTAGTGCTGTCAATCGATTAAAAAAAATTAACTAATTAATCGCACAATTTTTTAAAATTAATCGCGATTAATCGCGATTAATCGCAATTAAAAGACTGAAACTTTTTGGATATGTAAATGTAAAATGTAAATAATTAATGTAAACTCAAGACAAAGAAACTATTTAAATTCAAAATATGATTGTTTATTGGAATTTTTGTTTAACTTGTAACACAGATTTTCTCATGTAAACAACATACCTGCAATAAACCATCAATATCCTCCAAATTAACTGTTGGCTTGAAAGCCATATTTATTACAGAAATAAAAACACAGGCATGTAAGTACCATTTGAATTTCAAAACAATCAATGCCAATAAAAAACAAAAATGATTTCCATGTTGAATTCTAAGTGGACTGCAAAAAAATTCCAAAGTATAGTCATTGCCAGTGCTTTAAGTGGGCCAGTAAGCACCGGTACCGCCACTTCCAAATATAGCTCTTGAGCTTACCGCCACCTCTCCATGCGCCCAGAACGTGCTTGTAAGCGGTACGCTCATTTGGACATCTGTTTTAAAAGAGGTTTTAATCTTTTACCTGCACTGCCGATTTTCAGAGAGCCCTTCACAATGCAAGCTTCCTAATTCATCCCACCCAGAGCAGAAACTACATTACCCATTCACCCTTAAGTTACACAAGTGAATAGCGCATGTGTCGCTTTTCCCACTGTTAAGTGTCAACAACTCAACGTGGCCGGAGAAAGTGTGTGAAACTCGTTGTGAGTTATACTAAAGCAAAATCTTGAGTATTTATTGTCTGATAAACATTAAAAACTGTCTGCGGAGGTTGAGTCGTCCTGCAGCCCCCGCTGGCTGTTCATTGGCTGCAGCATCTTTTTTCTAAGTTCTAAAAAAATACCGTAGACGGCAAGGCACAAATTTAGATATTCATTTATCTAATTAATCTATAGCCTATGCACAAAGACAATATGATCTTTTTGTCCCCTTTTTGTGTTAAAGCTTGATGAAGAGAGAGAGCGCAAGTTGCTGCAGCTGCGAGGAGGACAGTGATGCACGCGCACAGGAGTGATTGACAGTTCGCGGCACTGTGTACAAAAAATACTCCGCTACACAATTATTTGGTTATTTTCGTTTAAGCTTATTAACGTTAGCGTTACAGAAAGGTCTGATTTACGCACTGTTACAGTCTTTTTTTTTTTTTTTTTTTTTTAAACAATGACATTTGAGTTCATGATTTTAATGTTGCTGTTTCTTGTGGCAGACTGAAGAGTAATCCGGCAGAGTTTTATACTGAAACTTTCCGTCTAAAAGTCCTTCCTTGGTCTTATCCATATTTCTTTGCACGTTGAACACACATAGGCCACAACTGGAAATAAAAAAAAACTGCAACCGCGTTAATTGCGTTATTTTTTTTTAACGCGTTAAATATTTCAAATTAATCGAATGCGTTAACGCGCTAATTTTGACAGCACTAATATATATATATATATATATATATATATATATATATATATATATATATATATATATATAAAATACTGTTGCAAAAAAAAAAAAAAAACTGGTCTTAAATATAGGCTTTATTTGTGCATTATATACAGTACATTTAAAAGCAAAACCTGTATATATTTGCATATTGTATATCCATAATATTGTAAATATGTCAGTAAAACGCTATATGTATAAACACTTAATTTATTGCATAATGGTAATTTTTATAAAATGGAGGATAAATTGAGGACAAATGAACAATTGCTTTCAAAATAAAGACCTAAAACACTTATATTAATGTTATATATTAAATTGTATTATATAAACTAGATTTAAAAAATAAGTTTTAAATATATTTTTAATTAAAATTATTTTATATTGCAGTGTAAAAAACTGATTTTATATTGATGTATTAATATTTGCAAATGTGTGTTTTACAGTAATACAGTAACCGTAATAAAATTAATACAAGAATAAATTAAATTATTAAAATGAAAATTATCACAATGACCAAAAAACATTGCATATATTCATTAAAATAAAATAATTTATCATGGTTAGGTGAAATCTGAACGGATAAGTTTTTTTTTTTTTTTTAGATGCACACTTTGATTACATTATATACTGACCAATACTTCACTTGTTCCTCATTATGTTGTAGGTCCAGAGTGTTGACATTGCTGCCTTTAACAAGATCTGAGCCTCTCACCTTCATCTCCGTTTCTCACTGGGTTACTGCTGCTTTTATATCACACAGTTACCAATAAACTGTTCAGCCACATGAACCAACTCACTGTTGACTGTCTTTTATTTGTGCTCTTTATTCATGTTCTGTTTTCACTTGTTTCTATTATATTGTCACTTTTTTATTTAAATGGTAAGTTCATGCAAAAATGAAAATGGTCATTCCATCAAAAAGATATATTGAGGTCAAAGCACTGCTTTTTATAATGTTGCATGGGCTCTACAATAAGCCACAGGAGAAAAACACAAATGCAACAAGGTGAGCGAATGACATCCTTTTGATTTTTGGGTGAACTGTTCATTGAAACAAAATGAGAGCACAATGTGTAACTAAGCTGAAAAGCTTAAAGTCCGACAGAGTTTTTAAAGTAGATCCAAGTCCAACCCAGAAACCAGGATAGAGAGACTGTGTGAAAGTGGTTTACTCTCGATTCAGCAAAAGTCATGGTATCTTCTGCCAGAGAAATGCAATAAAATGCCAGAGTTAAAGCTCTGTGATGAGATACACACCTATGTGTAGTACTGGATTGTGTATTTCAACACTAAACTTATTGTGCCGGAACAAACAGAATCAGAGAAATCTACGCTCTATGATTTTGAGTTGCATCCCAGTTCTTGGTCTATATTCCCTCCAGTTCTGTAGGAAGTAGCAATAGAAACTCCTTCACCTCCCAGTATCCACGTCCAGAGAGACCTTCGGTGCAGAAGACTTGAGTCCAGCTGATGAAGCGCTCTGGATGATCGGCTGCAGCTCGTGGTCGGTCGTGACCTCTGCAGTGTCTCCAGAAAGACGGAGGAAAGAGTTGGCGGTGTTTGGTCTACGTCAAATCACATCAGTCTGAAAGAGATAAGATGTCACTTTAAGGCAAGACATTTCACATGGTCTTTGAAACGCCTTTCTGCCAACAATTTGAGTCATGCAAATAAAGCTCCTATCTCTTTAAATGAAGAAAGGTTAAATTCTCCAAAGCTGGTCACCAATGTTTCGATTAAATTTCATAAGACTCACTTGCTGGGAGGGATGTGAGTGTCCGTACCTGTATCAGTGTTCAACGGACAGCTCAAGGAGTTTTCAGCTGACTGATTGTGCTCTTCATCAACTGTAAATATAAGGGTATCAGCTGTCAACAGCCATTTGAGCTTCAACCGCTGCTGTTTATATCCTGATTCTAAGCAGGTGTCTGCTGTGGAGGACTAGGAATGTCATTTAAAAACCAAGGAATCAATTGAGTTTCATTCAGAAATTGTAATAATTTTAGATTATTGGATTATTATTATGTGTGTGTGTGTGTGTGTGTGTGTGTATATATATATATATAAATAACCATTTTATTTTTCTTGATCATTTAATTTGCATGATATTTTGTGAAGTGAAAAAAGTGATTTATTAACTTTTATTCCCCAAATCTGTTAATTAACCTTTATTTCCTTAATGTATTTTAGCGACCAAGACCACCATAAAGAGCAGACTAAGCAAAAAAAAAAAAAAAAAAAAAAGTTAACAATTACAATTTTAATTTTACATTTTGTTATGTTTAACTTAAAAATAAAAAATGACCTTCATTCAAAATGTATTATATCACAAAAGTCATTTGTGATAGATTACGTTTCTTTTGTTTTTATGTTAACTATATTTTGTAGTGAGAATTTTGGACATTTAATTTGATTTAATTGTAAAATACATGATTTTGCGTAATTTTTATATATATATATATATATATATATATATATATATATATATAATATTTTAAAAAATTCTAGTTACTTGTCATTTATTAAAATGTTTATTTTCAAATCAGTTCAAAATTCCTTCATGCATGTAAGTCCACCATAGTCAGCTACCCTGTGAATCTGTTTCTCTACTCGCCTAATTCTGCGATCTTTGTTGATTCTCTGTCACAGACCTCGTTGACTTTATCTCTCAGTTCTGTGAGAGCTTTTCTCAATATCAGTAAAGAGAAGTACGGATGGACGTCAATGCTGGGCCGACCCCCGGCGTCAGGAGGAGCACAGAGCGTCTTATAGTTCTGCACAGGTGAGTCAAACAGGTAAAACTAGCATGTTAGTGAACAGAAAGTAAGCAAACCCACACCTCTTTATTCCCCTATAGAGCCTAAACAAAGAGAATGCCACACCATGGCCTTGTGGTTCCCATAGTGTTATAGTTTCGTAACCTTCAGCACAAATAAACCAGTTCAGTTCATATTTCAAACCAAGGACTTCACCTGCAGGAAATGGATATGATCCTCCGTGTTTGAGAGCGCCTCTAGCTCGGCCTCTCCTCTCCGGTGTTCAACTATCTGTTGATTCAGTCGTTCTAGAAGCTTCTCTGTCTGTTCGAGAGCTGTCCTCTCCTCACCTCTGATCAGCTCTTTCACCTCCAAATGCTTCCTTTCGACGGAGCGCAGCAGTCTGGTGAAGATCTTTTCACTGTCATCCTCAACCGCTTGTGCTGAGCGCTGGAGCAGTGACAGAAAGGACATTTTATCTAAAAACTGGTCGGGTCACACATGTACTGTTCGCCACTCTAAAAAAGACTGAATATACCATGAACTAATGTGATATATTTTTACACTATAATAATTCATGCATATTTTGTGTTTTGAAGGTAGGCTACTAAACATCATTTATCTCAAGTGTATTTATTATATCTAAAATGTATTTATTTCCTTTTATTTTAAGCATTCATACAATATTTAGGTTAGAAATAGAGCAAATGTTTTTAAAATACTATGAACGGAGGCTATATCACCTTATTTAGCAAAGCCATTTTCTGTGAATGCGAGGGACTTCCCATTGATTAGCTCCAGAAGGTAAGATTAGAAGGTTAACAAGAGCAGTATATAACTGATAAATCTTTGTTTAATGGCGGTTATTACCATATACCGACTTGATAATCATTTGTCCTGATAATACAGAAGCAATCATGTAGTGTTTTCTGTTTTAGAATGAATAATCGGTCAAGAAGGTCATTTGTGATTTGTTTTGATTTAATTTAAAGCTGTTCACTCACACATTGAATCGTTGCAGTGGTTTCTCAGACCATAACAGATTACTTGATACAACAGAAAAAAAATGGATGAGGTGATATTTATCTACAGTGCACTGGAAGACACAAAACATAATGTCTTTATTGTTCAGGTGTTAAAGGCAATTTATATATATCCAAAACAGAATATCAAAATCACTTTTTGATCTAGTAAATTAATTACTGAATTTTATTAGGCTTTGCATTTGGATATATATTTATACATGATCAATGATTACTTTTTGTCAATGTTTTGCTAAAATGCTGATTTGCAAAGGTTTACTCTGTGTGTTACAGTCACACCTATTCTTCTGCACTCTTGATGTTTTAGAATTTAACCCCTTCGTAGCTGTGTGCTTTTTCCCCCTTGCATCATGGCTGATTTTTAGATTATACAAATATGCTCTGTTTTTGTATTTTTATTTATTCTTTATTTATTCTTATTCCGGTCGTGTACAGTGTTTTTTTAGTTTTTTTTTTTGGTGGTCTCGTAGGAAAGATTTGTACCATTTTGTTGAAGTAAACATTAAAGCTGCAGTAGGGAACTTTTGACGCTCTAGCGGTTAATAAACAGAACTGCTTGCGTCTTGCGGAAGAACATTGTAGCCGGAACTACTTCTCTCTGTTTATGTCTATGAAGAATCACAAAGGTACTGGGTTACTCCCCCGCGGTACCCCCGAAGCAATCTAAATAGTCCGAATATAAACACTTATTATAGGTGTACCCTAGTGATTCAGGACAAGCTAAAAACACAAATTAAAATTTATTAAAATTTATTTAAACTAATTTCATGATGCTTTCTACTACAAGACCTACCTTGACGTATTTTACAATATCTCGGAGTTCCTTTTCTCGTTCCTTACACCTCAGTTTTGACTTTTTCCATGCTTCCTCAAGATGTTTCTGTTTGAAAACCATGCATGTGAGAATTCTGCCATCTTTGAGCTCTACTTCACAGATTTCTCTACAGTATTTGTTACCTGTTTTTCCATCCTCTCCTCCATCACAGACACCACACTGTGACCCTTGTGTCCATCTTTGAAGCACAAACTACAAATGCTTTGTTGGTCTGTGCGACAGTAAAAATCCCGCAATTTATTGTGACGTGAACAGATTCTTTTCTGCAGTTGTTTTGTAACTTCAGAAAGTGGATGCATCCTGCCACGATTCCTTTCATTGTGAGGTTTCAGGTGCATCTCACAGTAAAACGTCTGACATTTGACACAGAACCTAACCGCTTGATGTTTCTTCCCGGTGCAAACGTCACATTCAACATCTGCTGCTTTCTCACCAGCCTCTTGAATGCTGGTTCTCCTCAGTTTCTCCACGATATCAGCCAGTATGGTGTTTCTAGCCAGAGCAGGTCTGGGGCTAAAGGTGCGTCTGCACTGAGGGCAGCTGAATTCGGCTTTCAGTTCACATTTCCTCCAGTAACCTTTAATGCACTCCATACAATAGCTGTGTCCGCAAGGAATTGTGACGGGCTCCCATAGCACTTCCAAGCACACTGAGCAACAGAACTGGTCCTTATCCACAGAGATATTCGTTCCTGCCATTTTTCCTGCATGTGTTTGGTTAGAAGAGAGGGAACTGAAAGGTGGTCACCAAGGCAGGACAAAGAGAACCACACAATAGTGTTGTGTATAAACTGGGAGTGACTCTAATGCAGGTACAGTAGAAGCTTATCGGGTTACAGGCCGCAACAGCCTGGAGCAGCCAATCACAAACAAGAACAGGAGGTCACTTTTTGCTTTTATGCAAAGAATGTATGTTGCGTGTAAAGCATGATCACGCACCTGCTACTTTCAATATGATATGTGATGATCTCCATCAATTTGAGAAACACATTGTGCACTAAAAGTAAAAAGGTAAGTCTGCTTTTGCTATTGTTTATCATTATTTAAACATTTTAGATTCATATAGCAGGCATTTTAGATTGCAAATGTGACTTATTTTAAGACCATTTTGCATATTCCAGTCATGTCCCATATTTGTTTATTGTTCATATAGCAAGTGCCACGAAAGCCATGAAGTTACATGCAATTCAACTATTATCTTTTAATTTTTAAGTAAACATTTGGTATTTCCTTGTCATTGTATTGAATTGCCTACATTTACCAATTTTTTTAAATTGCTAGAAGGCACAGGTTAGCTATAAAAGAAAAATAAGAACCTGAACAAAGACATGAGGGTGAGATATAATCTACAGATGAAAGGAAATCTTGGTTTCTTGGTTGTAGAGCATAAAAACATTTATATTTCTGCATTAATAACAGAACTTGCAGTTCATTGAGTCATATGTTGATTTAAACCTTTTATATTGTTATTACTGTATTTTAGCTGCTCTGGTGGATTCACTGAGTTTGTGAAGGATTGTGAGTTACTAAGTTATAAGTAAAAGTTAAGATATTATGATGTAAAAAGTCCATATGAAAACGAATAGAAGAATATGAACTGGAAAGTCTAAATCGTGAAACACAGAGTCAAATGAGTCAGATTTTTAGTCATAAAGTAAAAGTTATAAAATCTAAATGTAGACATTCTAAATTTAAATTCTGAAAAAGTCTAAAGTCTGAGAGACTAAGAAACGTCAAAAAGTTATAATTATGACAAGTATAAAATTGAGATACTGAGTCATAATAATAAGCCACAATGATTTTTCTTTTTATATATATAGTAAATGAAAAGAGCCATCAAACTGTTTGGCAGAAACTTTATTTTTCATGATATGAAAAATAAGTATTTAACATCCTACATCTTTTTTGTTTGTTTACATTTCAAACATACAGTATAAAGCTAAAATGAACATCTGTGAATAGATGGACATCATCAGTGAATAAAACACTAGTATACTTTACACCAGTATAACACTATATATAATGTGTATGATTAATACTTAAGAAAATACTACAATCATAGCTTAATCAACAGGTAATTATTTTTTAAAGTTTTGATCGCACAATATTGCAACAATCACTCCTAACACATCGGTCATTGTAAGATATAAAGATTAACATAAGTTTAAAGATAATAGCTTTGAGACTTGGACAGTAGACACTGAAACGCATCTGCATTTACATTTCTGTCTTATTTAGTAATAAAAGATTGTGGTAAATATAGCTTTACAGTTTTTTGTTTTTGTCATTTACCATAGAAATGCTCTAAAAAAAAAAAACTACCACACACTGATATTGGCCTCTTGAATGAGCTCTGATCAGGGGTTTCTCAGGATGGTTTTAAGGCTACCTTCGTCTCCTGCGCGGCTGTAGTTTCTGACGAGGACCAGTTGTTCTGGATCCTGAAGAGCACAGAGAATATGAGAAAACAATGATTTACTGTATGCAAAAACAACAAGTCTCAGAGATGGTCAACATTCTACACGAAGTAACAAGTACATTGTGTGCTATATTTACAGACATTTCCTTTGACCCTAAAACACTACACAATGCATTTAATTGTATTATATATATATATATATATATATATATATATATATATATATTTATTATTTTATTTTTATTTTTATTTTTTTTGTGAAAAATACACCTCTATATGGAAAATTCATTCATATTTACATAACAGTGAGCCGTATTTTTGCTGACATTTTTTAAAGTATCCAATAAAAGCGTTTCCTGATACTCACCAAATGAGGAGAAAGGAAACACACTGATTGACGGGACGCTAATGGTGAAAGGATTCTGTACAGGCCGAGCAAAGACCGGTGCTGAAGCTATCAAATAAACAATGAATCCTGTTAGCAGTGCACTGCAAGCTTCTTCACACATAATTGAAAACAATTAAAGGGGGGGGTGAAATGCTATTTCATGCATACTGAGTTTTTTACACTGTTAAAGAGTTGGATTCCCATGCTAAACATGGACAAAGTTTCAAAAATGAAGTTGTACGTTTGAAGGAGTATTTTTGAAGGAGTATTTTTGTACTTCCGGTTTGTCACAAGTTTCGGAAAGTATTTTTCGAGTATGGCTCTGTGTGACGTTAGATGGAGCGGAATTTCCTTATATGGGTCTTAAGGCACTTCTGCCGGAAGAGTGCGCACTCCCGTACAGCGAGGCTGAGCAGCACAGACATTTCACTGATCAGAGCGAGAGCGTCGCAAAATGTCACAAAAGAAGTGTGTTTTTGGTTGCCAGGGCAAGAAAACCCTGCACAGATTACCAAAAAAACAGCATTAAAGGACCAGTGGATGGAGTTTATTTTTACAGAGCATCAACGGAGTTGTGCAAGTGTTTGTGTTTGTTCCCTGCATTTCGAAGATGCTTGTTTTACAAACAAGGCCCAGTTTGACGCCGGATTTGCGTATCGTTTATTTCTTAAGAATGATGCAATCCCAACGAAAAAGGGTCAAGATCGTGTGTTGGAACCGCAGGCGGTGAGTAAAACTGCTTCAAATATCTCTGCCTCCTTGTTAGTGCGTCCGCCTCCCATGCCGGAGACACGGGTTCGAGTCCCGCTCGGAGCGAGTCATTGCTGCTGCTGCTCTCGTTCAGTTTCAGCCTCGGGATCTGATTCTGGATCATAAATAAACGGCTGAATCTGACTGTTAGCCATGGTTTGTTTTGGATGATGGGTTTTCCCTCACGGTAATGTCACAGCTTCCAGACGCTCTCAACGCAAAAGCTTACTGGCGCTCGTGATTCTTTAGCTCCGCCCACACGTCACGCCTCCAGCCGGTCGTGTTTTTTCAGGAAAAATGAGTACAGACTATCTTTCTCTTATGGATATAATAAAACTAAAGACTTTTTGGAGTTATGAAGGATGCAGTACTACTCTATAGGTACTCAAGATTAACAGGATATTGAGTGAAAACGAGCATTTCACCCCTCCTTTAAATCAATGAAGAATTAACATTATTTTATTAGATTAATATAAAAAATCATGTACATATCTTGAGCCAAGGCTCTGTTCCAAACGAAGTGAGCATTTTAAGCAACATACTACACATTACTGTTCAAACATTTAGGCTTACACACACACACACACTTTTAGTGTAAATTATTTATATTTTATAATATACAATTTTATTTAGAATAATTTTTTTTTTCTTCAGAAATGTGTACTTTCATACAGCGAAGATACATTCAACTGAAAAAGTAAAAAAAGTAAAGCCTTTAACAAAAATAATTTTCAAATAAAAATAAACATTGTTCTAAAAATCTTACTATTTCTTAAAGAATCCTTAAAAAAAAGTTAAGCACAATTTATCGCTAAAAGGTTCATCATAACCAAAAATGCTCACTGTGTTTTAAAACAGATTGTATACGCAAGACTTGATTTAATGCACTTTTTATTTTATGGACTCCTACCTGCATTGGACTCTGAATCTGTCTTTGGTTTGTTGCTCTGAATAATAGTCACATCATTCACTGCAAACCAGAACGGGACAGTTAGAATGAAATACTGACTCACTCCTAAATGGCTGGAAAGGTCTCAGAATGCAAGTCTGTTCACCTTTCTCTGAGATACTGACAAATCCTCCATGGCAGACGTCCTCGAGGAGAGCCTGGAACTCAGTTAGTGCCGTCATCATGCTCCCAAAGTTTGGGTCAGAGGTAAAGTTTGGCAAGTCAGGCACAGGCACAGGCTGAGCGCACAGAGACCTGCAGTTCTGAACGAGACAGAATTATCAAACGGCAAAGATGTTAGCTGTAGGCAGTGGTGTGTCTTGAACTTTAATGAATCAAAAATGGTATGCAACTCCTGATAGTGGTTTCAGTTCACAAAGGCAGAAACTGATGCAATCTCAATTCCGTGTCCCCCCTTGATGTTTTAAATTAGAGTTCAGGTTTGAGTTTGAAACAAGTCTGAAACAACATCAAGGTGAGGAAATAATGACACTTTTCATCTCTTGGTGAACTATTACTACAAATGTGGAAACTGAACAGTAGTGGATTGAACGCTTCACCAAAACACTGATTATACTCAAAGCTCAGAAAATGTGCTTCATAAACTAATCACCACAGTGTCTTTAATCAAATCACTTAACCTCAGGATCCTCCAGAGACTGTGGATAAGAACCAGCAGCATTACCTGAAGGAAGGCGATATGGTCCTCGGTTTGCGAGAGCTCTCCTAATTCAGCGTGTCTTTTCTTCAGCTCTGTTATCTCCTGCTCCAGTTGTTGAAGGAGTGCTTCAGCTTGGCTCGCTGCCGCCCTCTCCTGACCCCGGATCAGCTCCGTCACTTCAGTGCGCCGGCGCTCTATGGAGCACACCAGCTCTGTGAAGATGCGCTCGCTCTCCTCGAGGGCCGTCTGCGCAGAGAGCTGAGAGGAGACAAAAGTCGAATCATAAAGCGTGACTTCTCCTTTGAAGAGGTTCTAATCGGCATTTGATTGCTCTTTTGAAGTAGGAGTTTGAAGTGCTTTGCAGACGTGCTCAAACCTTCAGAACTCAATCAATCCAAGCAGAGCATTCACTGAAACTAAAGAGCAAAAACAGCTATTCAGAAATCTTTATACAGCCTTAGCCGTGAGACCATGCTGCATTACTGAGACCTTTGTCAGGGTCAGAGTCAAAGATGGAATAAATCAGTATGACACTTGCACAGGATTTTGAGCGTATTATTTTATTTAAAATGTAAATAAGTCATTTTATTTGACATTTTTTTTGTAAGATTCATGCTTTTGGAAAAAATAACCCTATAAAATACAAGGTGAAGAAGTCAGTCTAACCCAGGTCTAGGAGATATAGACATGACAAGGACTTTGGTTATCTTATAGAAATTTATTTGTATTTTTAAATTTATAAAAAAAAAAAAAAAAAAAAAAAGTTTACTTTAAACATTGGTTATGTTATTGAAAATGGCCCATTTTACTCGAGATATATATTGAAAGCTGTGATTTCAATTATTAGCAAGAGTTTTAAAAGAGAAAAATTGTTGTAATGTAAAAGGTAATGTTGTTTTTTCTAGATTTTGATATCTTTTTATCATATATGTTCACATTTATTTGATTAAAAAGTTAACTGTTAAATATTATTACAATTTAAAATAACTGTTTTCCCCTGTAATATATTTTAAAATGCAATGTATTAAATGCAACGCATCATTCCTCCAGTCTTCAGAGTCACATGATCCTTCAGGAATCATTCTAAAATGATGATTTGCTGCTCAAGAAAGCTTATTATTTATGTTTTTCTGGAAACCATTCTATATTTTTTCTCGTGATAATTTGATGAATAGAAAGTTGCTGACTTTGTTACACACACACACACACACACACACACACACAGACACAGGTGTCACACTCACAGTGAGTATCTGTGTAGCCTCTCTCAGGTCGGCCAGCTCCTTCTCTTTCTCCTGAATCCTCTGCTGGGAAACCCTCTGCATCTCCCCCAGAGCATTCTGGGAAGACAAACACAGGTTACACAACATGTCATGTTTTTACTGACTCAAACACGAAACGCACACTCTAGAAAGGGTCTACAACATTACCTTTTTCTCATTCATCTCTGTTGTAGCTAGAGCAGTGTCATGTCCTTTGTGTTCATCTGTCAAACAAAGATAACAAATGCACTGCTGATCTGTGCGGCAGAACACCTCCAGGAGCTTCTCATGGCGAGAGCAGATCTGTTCTTGTATCGTCTTTGAAGGAGAAACCAGCTTGTGTTTCTGAAAGGCAGGAGACTCGTAGTGGGGTTGTAGGTGGGTCTCGCAGTAAGACACCAGACACACCAGGCAGGATTTAAAGGCTTTGTTTTTTGTCCCAGAGCAAACATCACACTCCACATCCCCGGGTTCGGCTTGGGTCGGATCAGACGCTGTCGGTGCAGCATGCAGCCCTGTCTTCTTCAGTTTCTCCACCACATCTGCCAGCATTGTGTTCCTACCCAGCACAGGTCTAGGAGTGAAGCTCTGCCTACACTGAGGACAGCCATAGATCCCCAGACAGTCGTCCTGGTCCCAGTAGCCCTTAATGCAGCCTTTACAATAACTGTGTCCACATGGGATAGTCACAGGGTCCTTTAAGACATCAAGACATATTGAACAGTTGAACTGGTCGTGCTCCAGGAAAACCCCAGCTTGCGCCATTTTAAAAGGTTTCTTGCCGTCCAACCCAGAGGCAGGATGAAACCCAGGCTTTGTTTATGCAGGAAGTGAGTCATGTGACCACAGAGTCTAACAGGAGGGGGAGGGGCTGAAGAGCTGCTCTGCACTACATCTGAGCATGTCAGAAAACACTGAGCTGCCTGCAGTGTTCAACTCGCTTGAGTGTTAAGTGTTCTGGCAAGAATTAGTGCTGCTCACAAAAAATGAGGTCATATGTCACCCCAAAACCGGCACAAAAATAAATAATAATTAAATAGAAAAAAACAACAACAACATTAAATTTAAAATTATATTTATAAAATGTAAGTTTATATTACTTCATAAGTTATATTAAACATATATATACATAAACACAATTTTAAATTATATATTTATACATGTAAAAAAAAATTATATATAAAGTAAAGTAAATAAAACATTTTAATAAACATTTGTTGCTTAATATAAATAAATCACATAGTATTTAAAATATGAAGTATAATATTATTGTATTAACTATATATATGAAACATTTTTTATAAAAATGTAAATAAATTACATAATTAACATATATATCAGTGCTGTCGAATGATTAATCATGATTAATAGCATCCAAAATAAAAGTTGTTTACATAATATATGTATGTCTGTGTATATTTATTATGTATACATAAATATACACACACATGCATGTATATATTTCAGAAAAATATGTTATGTTTATATATTAAATATATATATACTTTAATAATATATATGAATATATGTAAATATTTTCACAATATATACATGTGTGTGTGTGTATTTATATATGCATAATAAATATATACAGAACACACACATATTATGTAAACAAAAACTTTTATTTAGGATGTGATTAATCGTGATTAATTGTTTTACAGCATTAATATATATACAAAGTTTATAAATATTTAAATATTTTAGAAATACCTTGTCTGCATTTAGAACCAAAGATTACATATCCACAGTCCAAACAAAATCACTGAACTCAAATTCTATTTTAAACTTTGGAAATAAGTAACTAACTAACTAAATAATTAAATTATATAAAACGAATACAAAATATTTTGTTCAAATAAACCAGTGAGATTTTTACTGAATCTGTCAGATATTTTTCATCTCAAATCATGTTGTTCTTGTGAGCTCCAGCCCTGATGCCACTGATTCAAACCAGGGACAAACCAAATATAATGCCCTTCTTCAATCCATGTCCAGTTTTTATTCATCTTTCCAGTTAAAGAGTGGGATATGTCAGTGTTTTCACACTAGATGGCAGTATTGCAGCTCTCACATGATCCAGATGCATGAACACTGTTTATAAACGAATGCTTCTAATAACTCAGAAACATACAAACATTATTTATAATGAAGTATTTTATTTTATAACGCAAGTCTTCATGTTTCATCACAGGTGCTTAAATTATTTTACATACAGACTCTTTTCAAAGAAATTATGCAAATGTCAGAAAAATGTACTTTAATAAATACATGTTCCCTTTTCATAAATAACAATAATAAAACCATTTCAGTTTTAAAGTGGAATAAATAACTACATCAACATTTCTGACCAGCACAAAAAATCCAGTTTTGATATGATAAAACAACACACTTGTTTGAATTCACTGCTCAGAACTCATCTACCATTTATAATATTAATATACTCAGTGCAAATCCCTTCGACGTGATTTTTGTTACGTTCATGTGCATATTTGGTCATAGGAGCGTTCAAAAGCCTCTAGCGTTCAAGTCAGTGGAGTCAAGTTTTCAACATTCGTTCATGCACTCTGTTTCTCAACAGAGATTCATGCTCAGTGGTTTGTCAGTCATATTTCTTGCAGCTTCTGGAATGGATTTTTTAAGTACAATAATGATGTTGTAATACTTTTAAATAAATACATGAAGGGCTGGTGTAGTGGAGTAAACACTGAAGCTGCCAACAGCCGCAGGTTCTGGATCAGAAAACCCAACATTTAGAGAGAAGATAAGGTTAGCATCACGGGAAACTTACATGCAGAAGGAAGGCTTACGGTAAAGTCTTTGAATTTATCATTTGTTCTTGTCGTCCAGACCACTCTCTGCTCTCAGAGCCTGACTGCTAGCAGAGATGAAACTGATCCAGTGCTGAAGATCCTCTGAAATCTCAGGGCAATCCACCTTCAAATTACACAGACACATGGGATATATTGTATGTTAGTCCAGCAGGAACATACTTTTAAGAAGCTCACGGTATTACCATATTATGTGTCTAACAATATGGTATTACCAAAGAGTCTTGAAATGAGTGCAATATTCATGGTAAGCCAAGGAGTGTCATGGTATTACCATAATATATATATATATCCAAAAAGCACAGTATTACCATGGTATGCATGTTAGGGGATACACATTTTAGAGGAAAACAGTGAAGTATTCACAGGGTCAAAAATAATGAATGAATTAATAAGAATATTAACAGTAATACCTCTACTAATAATTAACAAAATTAATAAGTACATATACATCATTAAATTAAATATTAAAACATTCAATTTAAATAGATAATACAACAATCAGTACAGTATTTTAGTGAAAATAATATAATAATGTAGAATAATAAATTGTAAAAAATCCAAATTATATCTTAAATATATTTATAATATAACATTTTCACTGTATAAATTGTGTCTTTATACCAGAAAAAAAATACAAAATAAAACAAATTATATATATATATATATATATATATATATATATATATATATATATATATATATATATATATATATATATATATATATATATAATTGCTGTTTAAATTTTAGGATGAACATATTTGTGGATCCAAAAAATATATATAAAATTAAGAAAAAAATATAAATAAGTAAATGAAAGCTATTAATTTTATTATTTAAATAATTCAAAAATAAATAAATAATACATCTAATAGTACAGTACTATAGTAAGTAGAAATATAATAATGAAAATATAATAATGATGTGCATTCCAACAAGATATTTCCAAACTAATATACTAATATTTTACATATTTTTATTTGTAATATTGTTTTTTTTCACAGTATAAATTTGGTCTTTATACATGAAAATATATAAATGACTTTAAAATTTCCGAATGGGGTCCCAGGCATGACAATGAGAATATTTGGTAGTCCAAAAAATATGTAAAAAGCAAAAATAATAATAATAATATTTTAAAAAGTTGAAATAAATAAATGCATACCTTTTTCTTGCAAAGGTGTTCCAAGATCTTCTGTGGATTTCCGCGAATAACATTCTGCCTGCACAGCATGACAGCAGACACGAACCCGTCAGACTTGGATACGAACCTCTGCTCCAGGTAGAAGGACTTCTCATCCCACGCCACGATCCGCGTGCGCAGCTCGAACGCCTCGCCGAGCGCCAGCGAGCGTCTGTAGCGGATGGTCGTGGCTCCCACCAGCATGGTGGCGTCGAGCGCGCGCGCGGCCAGGAAGAGCCCGTTCCGGGTGCAGTGCGCGTACCGGGCGAAGTCGCACTCGCGCAGATAGCGGGCGTTATTCATGTGGCACATAAAGTCCAGGTCGTGGAGGAGAACCCGTCCATGAACGACCTGCTCGGCCAGAACATCTCCAACCGGCACCTGGAACCAGGATTTGATCACCATCCACGAGCCTCTCAGGAAGTACCAAACGTCAAAACTGCTGAACAGAACCAGAGAGCCGGACAGAATCCACAGCAGCATGATTCTGTCACACAGTGAAGATGATTAATTATACACATCATTAATAATTCATATAGATCACGTGGAGACACAGAACTGGGCTTATTGAGTTTCTACTGTATTAACAGCAGTGACCCGACTACAAAACAACACGCAGAACATTACTGCATCTGTTTGGAGAATTATATAAGCTCGCTATATGATGTCACATCATTCATTCATATTGGAAATGAATCAAAAATCAACATTTCGATTAAATATCAGATCTCACTTCTAAATCAGACAAGGCCGTGCAACGACACGTATCCCAAGAAGACAGGTTTGAGTTTTAATACATGTAAATTGATAAACGACGTGCATTTATTAGTGTACATAATCATAATCTTGTCAAATGAGTTATTCTTGCTACTCACGCGATTGACACCCGAAAAACCGGCTTCACGCACTTCCGCAGAGAAAAACTGCGCTCCGATTGGTTTAACGTGTCTACGTGACTACGTCAGCAGGACGCCAGACAAGCGGCGTGACGCCATCATCGTTTCCAAGACAAACTATTATGTATTAGGTTGTAATTGTTTCAAATGTATTAGATATTCATGTTTTGACTGTCACATTTTGAATGCCACTTAAGCATTAACACTAAGTAGCAATTATAATTCATATTAGGCCAGTCAAAAATAAAAATATACATATTTATCCCAGAATAACAGGAAATAGAATTTAAAGTACACATACTGAATAAGTGGTAATAATAAAATGTATTTATTATTATTGTTGTGTTTCTCTATGTAGTAATTCTTCACACTCCAGTCCAGTCAGTGGCAGTAATACAACAGAAGATATTATTTTCTCTTTTGTTCATCCATTGTTTTTAAGAAAGTATTTCTACATATTTGCAATCTTACAGTATACACACTTTATAATGCAGCATGAATCAGGCTTCTAGATTACAGCAGAGCTCACAGTTTAATTCTGAATTGGAGTATGCAAACACCTGAGACATTCCTGAATGTGCCTCAGTGTGTTCTTGTTTGTAAACCAGTGTTTGAGAGGTCATTTAAGGCAGTGAGCTGTCATTCGTTCTTTTTATCATCGAGCTGACTTTCCCCCCGGAGGGCTTTACTGCTGGCTGAGATGAAATTGATCCAGTGCTGCAGGTCTTCGGGAAATTCTGGCACTTCAACCTAGAAAATCAGTTCAGAAATGTCAGGATTCAGTGTTTTTTTTTTTTTTTTAAAGGTAATTAATATTAGATTGGAACAACATGTAAAATGATAACATTATTGTTGTGAAATAATATTTCTACATTAAATAACAAAAATATTAGAAAAGACTAACATTAATATTAAAATTATTAATAACTAATATAGTGTTTACATGGGGCTGTATGTTCACTATATGCTTATAAGAATATTTTCAGACATAGTTAATTACTTTTATAAAGCTGCATTTGGATTTATATTTAACACAAATGTTAAAAGTTTGGTACCATTCAAATAAAGTTCACAAATGTAAAAATTCAAAACAGTCTAACATGGCAAAAGACCACCAGAGAGTTAAAAGAGTTGGTAAATCTATGACAGATGCTTACCTTTCTCTTGCACAGGTGTTGCAGGATCTTGTCCGGACTGCTTCGAAGGACATTCTGTTTGCAGAACATAACAGCCGACACCATCCCATCTTTACAAGACACAAACCTCTGCTCCAGATAAAATGACTTCTCATCCCAGGTAATGATTCGACTGCGAATCTCAAAGGCCTCACCGACACACAGAGGCCGTCTATAGCGGATGGTAGTTGCCCCAACGACCACGGTGGCCCCTAGAGCTCTTAAAGCCTTGAACACCCCATTGCGGGAGTACAGAGAGAAACGGGCAAAGTCACACTCGCGTAGGTAGCGTGCATTGTTCATGTGGCAAAGGTCAATGTCATGAAGAACGACTCGTCCGCTAGCGGTCTGCTCTGCTGTGATGTCAAATACGGGTGAGAGGAACCAGGCCCTAACCAGCACAACCACTACCCGTAAATAATACCACACATCCAGACTGCAGAACAGGAGTAACAGCACCCCCACAATCCACAGCAGTATGTCCTCCCTGCAATATACAGAAGTAAGGTTTAAGCCAAAATACACAAGAGATCTCTCTGGGCCTTAATTCACCCTTCCACAAATTAAGGCCTAAAGAGGTCTTAATTCAGAGCAGTTTTAAATTCATTAAGTCATGGCATTAAATGTTGCATACATTGCAAAAAATAAATATAATCTTTTGACTGGTTTCTAATACAAATATCTAAACATCCATAAGTCTAGATACATTTACAAAGTGAACATATGAGGTCTTGTTTTCTGATAAATTAAACACAATAAAGTGGGTTTAACAAGAAAATTGAAAACAAGGTTGAAAACAAAACAAAAATACTGATGAAGAACTTTGATTATTTGCAGTGTGATCATAATGTACAGTAAAAAGTATTTCCATATTTTAGTGGTTATTAAACCCGAAAGTTATTTATTTATTTGAAGTAAAGTATTGGAGGGAAGTATCTGGGGGCATTGCTAATACAAGACATTTACATTTAGAGACCATATTGACATACTGTATTGCGTTCATTCAGTTTACTCCTCAAATGTTCATTACTTGGTCTTAAAAGTCTTATCAGATATATGCATGGGAAACTGATCAGTGATATTGAACAACGGCATTTGATCTTAACCATTTTTTAAACAGCATTTTTATTTTATTATTAAAAGTGGCATGTTATTTTGCAGTATCTCACGTGTTAAAACAACCTGAAATGTCAGTCTATTTCTAAATAACAATATCTTTCTGTCCTGCTGCTGCATGTAAGATTGTTTGCATGTCATTTCTGTGGTTCTGAGATTTTCTGGGTTTTGTTACAAGCCTCGTTCAAGTAGAACTAGTTAGGCTGGTTTGTTAACACGTTTTAACGAGTGATTTTTTTTGGGGGGGGGGGCTGCTTTTTATAAACGTATTTCCAGTATCTGACAACATTGAGGGGAAATTATAAATAGACTACAACAACAACAAAAAGATAAACTCATTCAGGTCTACTTTTAAGTTTACGAATTTTAATTCAAAATCTTCAACAGTTTAACATAGTTGATCTGTTTAAGTTTCGCATTTACAACTAACGATAAGTTGGACTGCTGTCGGACACTAAATTAAGAGCTGTGAAAGTGTCAAACTTGGTACTTACATGTCCACTCTGTTGTTCCAGTTGCTGCTTTACGTCTGTACGCACGCTGGCTGAACGCGCGATGACACGCCCCTTTAATATGACGTCACGTAAGAACGTTCAAAATGACAGAATTCAACAGCAATTTCGACATTATTTCTCAAATGTACACATTTTGTAATTTAAATTTTAATAAAAAAATAACAAAAATATAACTTAAAAGGTAAAGAAAACAAATTAATGGGCATCACAAATATGTTGCATTCATTTAGCAGAGACACAGTTCTTTGCGCTTTTCGATTTTTTAAAAATCTTTACAGATTCTAAATAAGCTTCTGTAAGGCTGCTTGAAAATGAGTGAAACTGGGTTTTGAGTTACTCCATTTAGTTTGATAAATACAATTTTCCTAATAACAGAAGTAAATCAATGATCAATATTTTTATTTTAGAAAAGTCATATTGATTATAATTTATATAATTATATAACTATATATAATATTTGTAATTGATTATATATTTTAATAAATATATAAAATATGCATATATATATAAATTAGTTATGAAATAGAATTGATAGATAACAGATAATGAAATACACACACACATACACACACACACATATATATATATATATATATATATATATATATAGTTATTTCCAATTTCAGAAATAATTGTTTTATTCAAATTTGAGTAAAATCTTTTCAGATAATGAATCAGGGGATTGAGGTATTTATTATAGTTCTATCAACATTTACATTGATTACATTGTATTGTTGAATATTGCATTAATATCCCTGTGCTGGTTTCTGGAAAATTTTGTATTCCATATATTTTTTTCTTAAAATAAAAAATCTGCATGTATAGTGATTATACTGCATACTACTATGAGTAGTATAGCAGTATATCTATGATGTTAATATAATGTTTTGATGCTGACATTAATTAGAAGCTTCTCAAATTTGGGTACACCTACAGTACTATCTAGAAATGCCAGCATGAGCAGATTTGCATTTGTTTAATAAGATTCTCACAGGATTCATGTTGTGAATGAATGTTTATATAAAAAATAACAGGCTGTTTGTGTGTTTTCATATTTAATTAATGGAGCATGTGGGATGCATAACATTAGCATGTTTTAAAGGTTCCTTGTCTTTTTATGAATTCAAGTTTTTATATCTGCTGGATTGCTTCCTGCTTTGGCTGCAGTTTGTGTCCTCTGAGAAGTCCTGTAAGTCAATATGAATGATGAATTATAGGAGATTGAGTTTGGCATTGTCAGTGACGGAGAGGGATGAACAGGCCTTCAGAACATCTGAAAGAGATGGAAAATTACTGTAGCCATCTTCCCCCGTACTCCTTTCACATACAGCATTACCACATGAATTCATCAAAGCTTTAATGTGAAAATAATAGCCCTGCAGTGTGTCTGAATGTGAATAATCGGCTAAAGTTAAATGGTCTGAAATTCCAGGAAGACAGACATTGTATCAAGAGTAAAGCATTAGTCATGACACTTCTGTGTCTCATAAAACGGCATCCCGTGATTCTGTTGTGACAGGAGAGCATTTGAAAAACAGTCGTCCATCACGCTAATGGAAATGTATCGATTGTGGTGCAATGTGTTTCTGAAATATTAATGAGTCTATTGAGGGATCACTGCTGAAAGGCAATAAGGAGTATTTTTTATCAGACGACTGTGTTGATGGGTTGTGAGTGTTTGAGAGTTTGAGAGTTGTAAAGGACATTCATTTGATGACCGATATGTGAAATATGGCTACACACAGATGAAAGCACACAACATTAAAGGATTAGTTCACATTGAAATGAAAATGTGTGTGACATTTACTCACCCTTGGGCCACCCAAGATGTAGATGGGTTTGTCTCTTCTTCTGAACATATTTTGAGAAATGTAGAATTTCATCACTTGCTCACCAATAGATCCTGTGCAGTAAATGGGTGCCTTCAGAATGAGAGTCCAAACAGCAGATAAAAACATGATAATAATGCACGAGTAATCCACACCACTCCAGTCCATCAGTTAATGTCTTGTGAAGTGAAAGCTGCATGCATGGTGCAAAATCCACCAACATATTTGCTTTTAACTGTTTTGGACTGTTTTATCACTTGTTAACAGTGCTTGATTTGTGCATCCTGATTCAGACCAAATGGCTTTTTCACTCTAGAAAGCAATATTAGGGATTATGGACTGCATGTTTTGAAGTTAAAAATGTCTTAATGATGTATTTGTTTCTTACAAACATGCAGCTTTTCACTTTACAAGACACGGACTAGACTGGAGTGGATTACTTGTGGATTATTGTGATGTTTTTATCAGCTGTTTGGACTCTCCTTCTGACGGAACCCATTCACTACAGAGCATCCATTTGTGAGCAAGTGACGAAATGCTTAATTTATCCAAATCTGTCCAGTTGGGAAAAAAAACTCATCTTCATCTTGGGTGAACTGTTCCTTTAATCAGTATAATCTGCTCATTTTTCGACCTCGAGTGGACAATAAGAGACAGATGTCTGAACGTGTGTGCGTGATAGAGCATTTCTGTTCTGCTGTTCATGCTAAAGCCCTTGTTTTCATCCCTCCTCATACCCCCAAAGATTAGTGGAAAAGAAAACATCTGTCTATGCTCATGTTTTCTTTCTATAATATGACTTTTTTTCAATGCTGTAATCCTTCAAAGCTGTTAGTCATGGCCCACCTCTTTCTCCAGGGTAAAAGCGTGTTTGCTTTCTCAATTCAGGGTTACATTAATCCCTACAAACCACTCTGCCTATGGAAACAAAACAAATCCACAATCTCACATGCACACTTACACACTAACAGATTGTATAGTTACTGTTTTCACAGACAAAGTTCTAAAACCTAATGGGCCAATCCTTGCCATTTACAAAGGCAGAATTCTAGTTCAAATCCTAATAAGTATCTGCACTGGAACACACAGGCACAAATATTGGGTGATAATGTAAATTTTTAATTATGTTTAATGAATTAATGAAATAAAAATAACATTTTAAAAAATATTATTTTAATCATAATTAATAAATATTAAATATTAAACAAATGTGAGTATATTTAAACTATTGTTCAAATGGTCAGTATGACCTTTTTAAAAATAAATAAATAGTTTTATTCATCAAGGATGCATTAAATTGATAACAATTACAGTAATGATTTTTAAAACGTCACAATTTTTTATTTTTTTGTTTATTTTTTTATTTAATGATGCTCATTTGATTTTTTTTATTTATGAAAGAGAAATCAGTTTCCCAAAAAATATTAAGCAACACAACTATTTTCAACATTAATAAGAAATGTGTCTTGAGCATCAATATTTTCTTAATGCATAGAAATACCCTTTTGTAACTTTATAAATGTCTTTGCTGTCACTTTCTTGCTGAAGAAAAGTATTTTATATTCCCTTTAAATGGTAGTGTAACCACAGTTTCCAGAAAAATATTAAGCAGCACAAAAACCACAATAAGAAATTCTTGAGCAGCAAATCAGCATATGAATGAAAATTCAGCTTTGCATCAAGGGAAAAACATATTAAGCTAGAAAACAGTTGTTTTAAATTGTAATAATATTTCACAATATTATGTTTTTTTTTACTGTTTTTTTTTTTTTTACATTTGATGAATAAATGATGAATCAGTGGGCATAAGAGACTTTTCAAAAACGTCAAATTTTACCAACCCCAATTATATATATATAATATATATAATCTATTTAATATTAAATAATATAATAATACATATAAAAGTTAAAAAAATGATATATATTTTTCCCTCTTGCAGTATTTCTTTTCTGTCAAATAAACATGCTGCATTCCGTTTAAATTGTTAAGTCTAGAATTTCCAATTTCTAAGACATCATGCCATTCCACACATCATGCCTTTGTTGTCAGAGGTCAAAGGTCAGATATGAATATCTGTCCAATTTAGTATGGAATGCTAATTTTGTCTTGGGAGTGTGTGTTGTCTTAAAACAAATCAGATAAGCAGCTCTCTTGGTTTTAGATAAGCAGTTGGTACAATCTGTCTACAAAAATGAAGTTATATGAATCGATGTGTATTTATTTTGTCTGTGGTGAAGCAAATCTCTCATCTCCAGATGCAGGTCTCTGATGTGTAATTACTCTGATCTGGGTCGACATGGACCAGCACAGCCCTGAGGGTATTTACACGCACAGCAAATGCAAACAAACACTACAATACAATCTCAGAGAATGCATGCATCATCCCCAATGCACACAGATCCAAATGCATGTGAATGTGGGTCAGCTCATCTCGATCCCCCTCTTCCCTGCTCTATCCGAGGTTAATACAACCCGTTTATAAACAATAACTCCATCAAAAGAGCCCACCTGGGATAATGTGCACAGATAAGCAAGACTCCAGCTGCATGGGGAAAATAAAGTGTTTCTCTTCCTTCTCATAAACCCATATTAATGTCATCCCAGGATCACATCACCATGGTGACAGAGTACCATTCCTGTTTGCTGAAAACTCAACCTTCCATTGTGCAGCAGTGTTTTATGAATTTAAGACAAAAATGACATCACAATGGCCTTATTTTTTATGACAAACTGCACCAGCTGAGGACACCCATTATTGAGATGTTGGGTTATGTGGGTATCATTTACTGAGATCCTGTCACTGATGAAGCATTCATTAATGAAAATGCTTGATCCTGATATAAATTGTGTTATAATCAGTCTGGAACAGATGCATTATTAAAGTAGGGTGGAATCATTTCGATTCATCTTTGCTATGGGGATGAGAGCCACCCCAGGAGCAAAGAACAAATACATTATTCGACACAATACACTGTCTTTATCTCTATGAAATAAACACACACATAAATACACACACAATACAGTTACAACAAATGGGTCACCCCCTTCCCACCACATATAAGTGTTGTTTGTGTCATTGCACTGACAAAGACAGAAATGTATCGTCAGTTACTGTATTATGCTGTACCACTACTCTCCACTACTCTACTGTGTGTAAAATGTAAGCTATTCATTAACTTGATTTTTTAACTGCTGTATTTAACTCTTAAGAGCAGATTTATTCCCAGTTATTTGTTGTGATTGAACATTACCATGGTATTACCAAGTTTATGTGCATTTAAACAGCCTTGTAGTCAGTGGCGGTTCTACATTGAAATACACCCTGGGCGAGACCCCTGTCGAGCGCCCCCCCCCCCCACACACACACACAAAAAAAATAGCAAACAAAGTTCTGCACAAACAGCAATATTTTATATTTTATTATAACAACTGTTTTCATATGATATGAGATCATTGCATGCATGTTTCCAATTTGCCATTCCTGCACTTGTTAAATTGATGTTCCTCTTGGAAAACAATTTGCAGCAGAAGCAAAAGAGGCTGTTGTTCTTAATTGAAGAAATCAGCCAACTTCTTGCCATCTTTTCGCCACTTACTAATGTCTTCTTAAAATATTAGTGGTGGCAACTTCTCCCATTACTCTCATTCCTACGGAAAACAAAGCCAGGTGGCACTTTACTTGGTCCTCTGTGAACCAGCTCAGTCCGAATCCTGTCAGTCAGATGTGAGGGCCAGTGGGGCTCAGAGGGGGTTCAGCTCCAGGCATTTCTATCAGACAGCATATTGGCATATTACTCAAAACACATAGCAGTGAAAAAACACAGTCCTACTCATAAATTATCAGAAATATTAAAATTACATTAAATTGCAGTTGTCTTGTAGCCCACACACACACACATACACACACACACCTAGACCCGGAAAATAAAAACATTTATTTATTAAATTTTTTTCCCCCATGTCATCACATTTTTTAGAGCATAGAAACAAATAGTAAAAAAAATACATTGAAAAATTATATTTTATTCACGTTATGCTATGGTCACTGGGACTAAGTTGTTTAAAAAAAGTAAAATGACTTTAAATTATATGTATAGGCAAAAACAAAAACTTTTTGGGTTTCAGGATATTTTTCAACCAAAATTTGTATATCAATCTAACTTTCATGGAGGTGCCATTAGGTTACTGCCTCAAATTATACGCATGACACACTTTTAGTTATGACTTGTAAAACTATACTTAGGAAACAATACTTAGCATACTGTTATTTACAGGGCCTAATGTTAAACCAACTGATGGAAATGATAACTGAACTTTTAACAGTTTTATTGCAAAGCACAATATTATAAATTAGATCTCATGATTGAGTTGAAACCAAATTATTGTTGTATAAGCATAGCAAGCATCATAGCAAAAAGGCTAACAAAGAGTTATAACCACCACCAATTAACATTAGCCCTTCATTCATGAAATGGATACTGTAATCATACAGAGACAATAGTTGCATACCTTTATCTTTTGCTCGTTTCTCCTCTTCTTCTTTTCTTTTTTTCGAAATTGGGCACCTGGCTTTGACCTTTTCTTCTCCATCTCTGTTTATTTGGCACTCGACAATCAACAGATTACCCATCCCCCCCAACTGTCACTCAGGACCAGAAGTCAAGACTAAACCAATTCACCTTGATGACCGCATAATCGTCTTGTATTACCTAGTTTCATTTGCAGGAACTATAGGCCTGTATTATAACATTATGAATGAAATGTGCGTTATTTGGAAGAAAGTCGAGGTGTGTGACTGACTTTAGCCTATTATTAATTATATTACTAGTGTGGATCCCCCGTCCCCGTCCACCCCCGCCCTGTCCGTTCCATTTGAGAGAGACCCAGAGGTGAAATGTCGCACGCGCCTCTTGCCCCAACCCCTTACACTTCTCTCACAACACAAAGCTTCAGTGGATATTTTAAGCAAGCAGGGGCACCGGCAGCTGCAGGGAGCGCCAATTTGCCAATTCCACACACAGTGAAATGATATAAATGACGAAAAACCGCTTCGCGACACAGAGGATTTTTTGTTTGTCTGCTCGTGCTGCCGCCCCCAATGTGTCACGGAAAAATGACGCCCCGGGCGGCTGCCCGGTTCGCCCGTTCCTAAAACCGC
The DNA here is from genome assembly GCF_023724105.1 of Carassius gibelio. Lineage (NCBI taxonomy): Eukaryota > Metazoa > Chordata > Actinopteri > Cypriniformes > Cyprinidae > Carassius > Carassius gibelio. The sequence goes on from NC_068372.1 coordinate 28,317,552, forward strand.
TACTGCTTGTAGTATGTCATAATATTCTCAGTGTTAACTA
>NC_068372.1:28990091-29090091 GCF_023724105.1 Carassius gibelio
TCGTATAAAAGCTCCCTGGGATACAGTACTGACATTTTAAAATCATAATTTAAAAGAAGCACCTTCCACCCTCTTTATTTTTTATGCAAAACAGAGTGATGAAGAGTATTTCTCCATCTGGAGTCGTCAGGCTTTCAGAGCTGTTTTTTTAGATTTATACCCTATCCCATCATGCCGTTGGCCTCCGCGTTTGCTGTGCTCTTCACGCCGTTGGGAGGTATTTTTGGTCAGGTGTAAATTAGCGCGAGACAGAATTTAAAGAGAGAGTGTCTCCGTACTCTGACAGTTTACAGAATAGAATCACTTCTAATTTGAGAGGTTTTCTGGCGTATTTTCAGTTTCAAGGAATAATTCACGCATGTAATTACCTTCATATTTCTGCTTTTAAAAATCAAAGTTCAAATTAGTTCACTTCCAGAGTAAAAGTGCCCAGATAATTTAAGTGAACTAATCCTTTAAACTCTCTATCATGCTTTTTAAAAAAAAAACAATGTAACGTCACACAGACAGGGTGATTCTTTATTTTATTTTATTTTATTTTTAATTTTTAATTTTGTTAAAGAGCCACACAGATTGGAAATCAAAAATTACCTGTATTACAGTGTATGATGTAGCTGTCCATCAGTGTAAACAATGTGCAAATAATTAAACCAAAAAGTACACGATTTATAAAGTTATTGGCTTCTAAAGTAAGGAGTCGACTCTGAATCGCTGAAACGAGTCGTGATAGATTTCAAATGCACTGATCGTCATTTACAAAAACGTCATTAAAATGAAGTGTAACTCCGTGAATACTCAACGAAGAGACATGAGAGAGAAATCTATAGAAAGCTTGACATGTCTACTTTAAAACGAAACAAGTGCTGCCAAAAACAGATATTCTGTGATAAAGTAATCCATATGAAAACAACGCGATATCTGTTTTTCATGTCTCCCTTCGTGACCACGCCCCCGCGCTGAACGCGCTATTCAGACTCAAACTGAAGCGCGCGGCTTGAATACACACACACAGAAGAAAAAGCAGCGAGACTGTTCAAGTTTTTTATTTTACTGTTTGCTTCGCGATGAGAGGAATAAGACATAATTCACCCCAAACAGATGCTAACAAATAGTATACTGTGGAGGTGTGTGTGGAACAACCAATCAAACCTGACTATGTTAGTTGACCAATCAGAACACAGTATGCTACCGAAAGGTGGGGTTTAAGAAAACTGAATCTTTTGAATAGCTTCGTGCGAACCGTTTGGGGATCTCTGAGAATTGAGGTAATTTTAAAATTTTTAACCTTGGATGGATTTAAACCTAATGTACAGGACTTATAAACAGTGATAGGAAGCTTAGAATTTTCATCTTACTGGCTCTTTAATTGTTTTGTTTTTGTTTTATTTTTATATTTTTTACTTTGTTATATTTTATGTTCTAATTTACACAATATAACTACAAAACATTTTATTTCATTTTGTCTTATGTTTTATTTATTTATTTTTTATTTATTTTTTGTTTGTTATTTTTATTCATTTACTTTATTATTATATATTTGTTTACCTTTATTTATTTGTACATGTTTTGTGTTTATTTTATGTATTATATTTTGTTTTGATCCATATTTAATTTTTAATATTTACACAAACATATTGATTTCATCCCAGTTCTATTTTTTATTTTATTTATTTTTTATTTAACTTTGCAGAACAGTGTGATGGAATTCTTTATACATGTATTAGCTGTGCCGCCAGCTGGCCTGGTAGGTTTGCATTGGAAGTGTATTACAGTAAACACTTTTCTTTTCTTTTTTTGTTCTGTTTATGCAAACTCAGGGTCAGGTCGAAATGATTGTCTTTGGTAATCAACAGCATGCCACAGATGCTGTAAATGGACATTAAGGTGAAAATATCCCAGAATATCCTTTTTATTTACACCAACCTCCCAAACCCATTTTAAGAAAACGCTAATTAAGTGGTACAAACATAAGGCAAATGTTTCTCATTAAAAGCAATGGCTCTCTGTAATCAAATGAGTGTTCTAACAACCCTCTGGGTCATAAGAGGACTTAATTAAACAAGCTTCTGTCATTCTTTTGCATGTTGAACAGTTGCGTGCTTACAGCAGACCCTGTACATTCAGCTAATTGAGGTTTGTACAGTCTGATGCCTGTTGGCCAAGTGTGCGTGTTTCCTGAGATAAATGGAAGATGTAAGTGCACATCGATCCAGCTGGCACGGAGCGTGAAGGGCACGGAGATGCTCAGATTTACTTCTGCAGAGGGAGCTTTTCAGCTGGACAGCCGTGAGTGTTTCTGAAGAAGAAAGACAATGACAGAAAGTGTTAGGGTCCTTTCACACCTGCCTCATTTAGTTCGGTTGAATCGTACCAGAGTTCGTTTCCCCGTTTGGTGTGGTTCGTTTGGGCAGGTGTGAAAGCAGCAATCAAAAGACGGACCCAACAAGCTTTCAAACGAACTCTGTAGCGGTCCGTTTGTGGTGAGAACGTGATCCGACCTCGAACAGACCCAACCGCAAAAAGTACTGATAATTTTTGGACTAAACCAGCTGCCGTAGTCAGCTGAGCTTTGCATTATGGGATGAGGAAGTGTTTGTTGACAGTTTGCACTGTATCATGGCAGCTCGTGGACAATCTTGGAGTAGTGAGGAGGTACGGAGCCTCATAGAAATTTGGTCAGATGACCATGAGCATGTCAGAGTTAAGAAGAATTAATGCACGCATCCGCTTGAAGTTACGAGCTGGCCGTTTGCAGTTCATCAGAACATTGTTTTCAAGCCGCATCTGCACTTCATTATAGAAATCTATTGTTTGCATATTGTGGTGTATACAAAAAATTTACTAGGTTATGGCCAAGGACAAAACCCGCCCGTCTCTCTCGTCTCTCCATAGTTGTGTTGTCTCTGTGTTGTTTGCTGGCTTTTCCTTTTATGTTGGAATTTTCCCGCACATAAATTCTGACCAATCAAAAAGCAGTTTATGAAATACGTCATGGCCAATGAGTGATGTGGATGTTGACATGTGACTGCATTTTGGTTCGTTTCAACTGGTTCGGACCAAAGCAATCAGTGTGGTGTAAAAAGGAACCAAAAAACCTTAAAAAAAAAATGCTACAATGTATAATTGTTTGCCCTTGGTTCGGACCAAATAAACCGAACTTGAGATGTGAAAGCACCCTAAGAGGCATTCAGAGATCAACACAAGATTTTGATGGTTTGACGTTGATGGTGTTTAGACAAAAAAAGAAAACGAAAATGTTTTAAACACCTCCTTTAGCATAAGCATCACAGCCAGACATCTGACTTTCAGACCAAGTCCAAGCTAAATCATTGCTTATTCTGATCAATTACTGTCCTCTTATACAGGAAGGGATCGTGCAGTCCTGCAAAACCACTTTTGGCTTTCATCAAAATCCTGCCAACCATGTAACCTTTTCTGAACTAAGCACCTGACACTTTACTGCATAACTGAATGAATCTTATTCAATTCCAAAGTAGCTGTGTATACTGATGAAACTGATTTGTAATTTGCAGATTGGAGTATTTTGTGTGCTGCGTGCATCAGATGCATCTGTAGGTCTGTGATACTGGCAGGTCCTTGGAGATGTGTTGGTACATGAGCGGTTGTAGTTCTCACCATATTTGAGATTTCACCGAGTCCTTTAATAAAGGAGAAATGTTTTAAACATCTGCTTTAATCCTTTTCTTGGCTTTCTGACACCTCAGAGAAAAGTGGCTAAATCTGAACTGTACACCCAGAACAGCTGATCACTGTATTCTTGAAGAGTAGAGTGTTAGAGTATTCTAAAAGCTCGTTGAATAGTTCACTCGGAAATTAAAGTTTTATCACGATTAACTCATTTTGATGTGTTTGTCTTTTGTATTCCATTAAAAATATATATATTAAATTATATATATTTTTAAATAAATATTTATCTTTTTACATTTTTTTTATTTGATATTTTTATGTCGTTTTGATTTGTTTTTATACAGTGTAATAAATAAATATATTTTCCATAATTTTATTTTTCTATTTTTTTTTTTTTTTATATTTTATTTTTTTTTATTTAAATTTATTTTATGCCAGTAAATAATGCCAGATTGTATTTTATTTAAATTATTGTATTTAAAATTTATTTTATGTAAAAATTAAGGATGTGTGTTTATGATAGTCACTATAATAATCACTAGTCCATTTACAGTTCACAGGGTTTTTTTTTTATGTGTCTTTTTTGTCCCTTAATTGGTACTCAGCTGGACTGCTGTTGTGCATCACAAACACTCAAAGAGAGAGAGGGGCAGCAAATGAAAGTCTTTCATTTTGACACAATCTGATGAATGATAGTCAATTGCAGATGAAGATGGAGGAAGATGTTATAGAATAGACAGCATGATGTCAATAGATTGACTCTCAGACACACATACAACAGTGTCCACACACATCGCCTTGTGTGAGTGTGTGTGTGTGTGTTTGTGTGTTTATATACGTAGTGATTCCCATCATAGCACATGTCAGTATATGATAATATGAACAAATGAATTCATTTTCTGTCCATATTTGCCATCCGCTCAGACTCATTATGAGCCTCTATTACTTTTGTGGAGCACATCTGTGAGGATCTCTGCTCCGTCATGAGGCCTGTTGTCAGGCAGTCGTGAGATGATGGATGGGAGAGCCCGTCCGCTCTGTCTCTTTGACTCCTGTGTGAGTTCATTCATGGTAAAGCAGCATTGGGAATTCACATCTCGACTCGGAGAGGTCTGCGTTTAGAGAGCAGGTGTCAATGCACTAGACATCTTTCAACGCAAAGCCACCAAACATCATTTACTGATGGAACTTAAAATTAGAGCAGAATGAGTCATGTGCATATGGAGCTGCTATTTCATGTTGATTCAAATCTATGCTGCTTATGAAGGCAAAGTCTCGGGCTCACATGGAATGAGAGATTGAGCTGATCTGGTTTTATAGAGGAGAGAGAGGAGGTTTGTGGAGCTCGGCTAGATCTCTCTGCTAAGATGAATATTTGATCCTCCTCACTTCTGAATGACAGTATTTCACTAGATGAGCATTTGCCATTCTGTTTTTAGTTTCTAGGACACAAGCTCTTTTCTCAATACCTACACGTCACCTGGGCCTGACATGATACCAACATTTCAGAAGTTCAGATATGAATACCATACAAGAAGAATATCAGTTTTTGATGCCAATGTGCTGTCGAACTCTGTTCTTTATTTAAGAATTGTAATGTAAATATTAACAAATTAAATGAAAACATTAATGAGAAGCCTACAATTGTTATGCCAAAAAAATAAATAATAATAATAATAATAAACGGCTTTAGGTTTTTTAAGTTAATGATTCAACAGTTAGTTAGAAAATGTAGAACAAAGGATCAGATTTAAAACAATAAAATCAACAAAAACAAAGATTTGTTAAACTGTCACCATAATCTTTGTACTACTGATATTGAAAATTAGTGTTATTTTAGTAGTATTTATTAACGTTTTGAATTAGCGGAATCATATATACATATATAGTTTGAGTAATTTTATTATATGTTTTTGTCATTTTTGTTGTTTTTCTAGTTTTATTTAATTTTAACTTTTTTTATTTCAGTTTTAATCATTTTAGCAGTTCAACTAATATATTTTGGTTTGTTAGATTAATTTTTCATCAAATTTTTTTATTTAGTTTGTCATCTGTCATATACTGTGTGTGTATGTGTGTGTGTGTGTTTATATATATATATATATATATATATATATATATATGCACATACATACACAACATTACTTATTTATTATTTATTTTAGCTTTTTAGCTGTATTTTAATGACCAAAAACAATTTATAATAGTTTTAGTTCTAAATAACAATGAGAACACTGCTCTGTATTTCTGCCATTTCTAAATTTTTCTCTGAAATATGACTAGTTCATTTTTCACGGTAACATTTAAAGAGTTTGAGGTTTCATAAAAAGATGTGCAGGCCACATTCAAACTTTGTCTTCATAAGCAGCATATATTTGAAGATCTGTAGATTTGAATCAAGCAGTTCCATCTATACCAGACTCATTCTGCTCTCGTTTTATGTGTTTGACTGAACTTCCATCAGTAATTGATGTTTGGTGGTTTTGATCAGGGTTTGGGCTCAAGGTCAGAGGTTAATCTCAGGTTTAGCACTCTCCATGCATGAAATGCACCACCTTGTTTCTCTCCATGTAAAGCGGTGACTGTTCTGCAGACAGATTAAAGGTTTTTCTTTCTCTGTCTTTGTCTGCACACAAACGAGTCGGTTTGATTTCTGTGTCAAGAGCAGGTTCATACTCCTGTCTCAGTCGAGAACAGACACATAAGTCTTGAAAATTCACGCTGTTGTGCAGATTTGTAGCGTTCACCTGCCGGATGCCCTGTCCCGGATCTGCAGCTGTGAGGAGTGTGTCTCGCTCCTGCTGTCTGCTGTGATTAGGGTGAAAAGGGCAGCTCATATATTTCTGTAGGAGTCCGTCGGCGAGATCTTGTGCTTTGAATTGCACCTTTTGTAAGAGTTGTTAATAGCGTCAGGCTGATATTTTAGACTGGTTTACAATACTTTGATGCTATTTAAAATTATCAGCACAAACTTATAACCATGCAGCTTTGATCAAACTGTTAACCTATGACTTTTAACCAAAACTGTAGAGCATGCACACACACACACACACACACACACACACACACACACATACAGTATATACAGTATTGTTCAAAATAATAGCAGTACAATGTGACTAACCAGAATAATCAAGGTTTTTAGTATATTTTTTTATTGCTACGTGGCAAACAAGTTACCAGTAGGTTCAGTAGATTGTCAGAAAACAAACAAGACCCAGCATTCATGATATGCACGCTCTTAAGGCTGTGCAATTGGGCAATTAGTTGAATTAGTTGAAAGGGGTGTGTTCAAAAAAATAGCAGTGTCTACCTTTGACTGTACAAACTCAAAACTATTTTGTACAAACATTTTTTTTTCTGGGATTTAGCAATCCTGTGAATCACTAAACTAATATTTAGTTGTATGACCACAGTTTTTTAAAACTGCTTGACATCTGTGTGGCATGGAGTCAACCAACTTGTGGCACCTCTCAGCTGTTATTCCACTCCATGATTCTTTAACAACATTCCACAATTCATTCACATTTCTTGGTTTTGCTTCAGAAACAGCATTTTTGATATCACCCCACAAGTTCTCAATTGGATTAAGGTCTGGAGATTGGGCTGGCCACTCCATAACATTAATTTTGTTGGTTTGGAACCAAGACTTTGCCCGTTTACTAGTGTGTTTTGGGTCATTGTCTTGTTGAAACAACCATTTCAAGGGCATGTCCTCTTCAGCATAGGGCAACATGACCTCTTCAAGTATTTTAACATATGCAAACTGATCCATGATCCCTGGTATGCGATAAATAGGCCCAACACCATAGTAGGAGAAACATGCCCATATCATGATGCTTGCACCTCCATGCTTCACTGTCTTCACTGTGTACTGTGGCTTGAATTCAGAGTTTGAGGGTCGTCTCACAAACTGCCTGTGGCCCTTGGACCCAAAAAGAACAATTTTACTCTCATCAGTCCACAAAATGTTCCTCCATTTCTCTTTAGGCCAGTTGATGTGTTCTTTGGCAAATTGTAACCTCTTCTGCACATGCCTTTTTTTTAACAGAGGGACTTTGCGGGGGATTCTTGAAAATAGATTAGCTTCACACAGACGTCTTCTAACTGTCACAGTACTTACAGGTAACTCCAGACTGTCTTTGATCATCCTGGAGGTGATCATTGGCTGAGCCTTTGCCATTCTGGTTATTCTTCTATCCATTTTGATGGTTGTCTTCCGTTTTCTTCCACGTCTCTCTGGTTTTGCTCTCCATTTTAAGGCATTGGAGATCATTTTAGCTGAACAGCCTATCATTTTTTGCACCTCTTTATAGGTTTTCCCCTCTCTAATCAACTTTTTAATCAAAGTACGCTGTTCTTCTGAACAATGTCTTGAACGACCCATTTTCCTCAGCTTTCAAATGCATGTTCAACAAGTGTTGGCTTCATCCTTAAATAGGGGCCACCTGATTCACACCCGTTTCTTCACAAAATTGATGACCTCAGTGATTGAATGCCACACTGCTATTTTTTTGAACACACCCCTTTCAACTAATTGCCCAATTGCACAGCCTTAAGAGCGTGCATATCATGAATGCTGGGTCTCGTTTGTTTTCTGAGAATCTACTGAACCTACTGGTAACTTGTTTGCCACGTAGCAATAAAAAAATATACGGAAAACCTTGATTATTCTGGTTAGTCACATTGTACTGCTATTATTTTGGACAATACTGTATATATATATATTCCTATACATCTCATATGTGCACTAAGATCGTTATTATTTGTTTTTAAATAAAGAAAACAAAGTAATGATGTGAAATATTCTTATATTTTAAAATAACATTTTTTATTCTAATATATTATAAAATTTCATTTATTCCTGTGATGCAAACTGTATTTTCAGCATCATTCCTCCAGTCTTCGGTGTCAAATGATCTTCAGAAATAATTATAATATACTGATTTGCTGCTCAAGAAACATTTCGGATTATTGTTGAAAACAAAGGATTATTTGATAAATAGAAAGTTCAAAAGGACAGCATTTAATTAAAATAGAAGTTCTTTGCAACGTTATGAACGGCTTTATTGTCACTTTGGTCAAGATCTATAAAAATCTTTAACGCTTTATAGATGAGGAACAGACGGATGAAGTGTCCGAGCGCTCTAGAACATCTCAGTGTTTCGCTGGAGTCTGTGTCCGCTGCTCTGTCAGCATCAAACACTGTTTGACAGACTTTAATGTCCCCTGATTTATAAATAAGGACTTTTATTTGATCTGCGGCGAGTGTTCTGTCCGTCTGAGGTAAACTGAGTTTACTTACTGAGCAAAACAGTGTGCCTATGTGTGTTGTATTATTTAAATGTACCAAAATAATTATTTTTATTGAACAGCATACAGAAAATATCCCAATACCTGACAGATATCACTGAAATAAGTGTCCTGAGAAATCACACCCAGGACCAAAAACACACTATCGTTTGGCCAATCAGAAGACTTGGTAGGTCTTGGCCTGTGTGTCACTTTGAGCATTCTGGTTAGCTACTGTAGCGTCAGATTTGCTGACATGACATGATTTTTGGAGAAACAAGTCAGTCTACTTCAATAGCTAATGCTAGAAACATACTTCACTCAATTATTAAAGGTTCTTATGGCATTGATGGTTCCGTGGAATCGCTCCATTCCACAAAAAAAGGTGCTTTAGATTATAAAAATGTTCTTCACACTAAGAAAAAAATATAGTTCTTTTAAGAACTGATCACTGAAAGGTTCTTTGGGGAACCAAAACCCCAGACATTGAAGGCAATTTAGAAATCCCAGACAGGAAAAAGAGGAAATACAGTACATTCACTCATCTTCCAGACCAACTCCACACACACCGCTTCCCATTTTTACTCCAGACCCCAACGGCATTTGTGCGTTGGTGTGTGTGTGTCCTCTATTGCCGAACAGGTCTTGAACATTAACGTTCCCTCTGGCACAAAGCAGCAGAGCTCAGGACTGCTTGCGTTTAACTCATCCTTGCATCATCTCTTCTTTGCTTTCCCACTTTTCCCCGTGTCCCTTCATCCTCTGCCGTTTCTCCATTCTCTCTTCCTCTGATTTCTCTGATGTGTTTCTCGTCTCTGAGAGTCCACAGAACAATAACCAATGGGTTTTTCCTCACACATGCTTTTCCAATGCTAGAAAACCTATTTGATAGCTCTGTTTTAAACATCTTTGTAAATGAATAGTTCACCCCAAAATTAATGGGGGTGAACTATTCCTTTAAGGCATTGAATCAGTCAGTTCGAGGTGCTATGGACATGCATGTAAAGCAGCTTACTAGGCTTTGGAACAGAGCTGGTGTGTGTAGATTCCAACGGACCCCTGGGAGGGAGGGGCTAACAGATTAGACTCATGAATATTCAACGTGCTAATGAGAAGCAAATGAGGGGGTCTGTGCGGATAATTAGAATTGTGGCCAGCAGGATCTGGCACAAAAGAGAGAGAGAAATGCTTCAGTGGTCTAATATAAATTGTAGATATGGTGTCTCTGTAGTATGCCTTTATTGATGGAAAAGGTAATTTATCTGCATCATCAGCAGTTGAGTGTGTCTGTCAATCAAAGTGACAGTTCCCGAGAGGACAGGTCGCTCTCAAGATGCTGATGTTAAAATACTTTCTTCTGTCCAAGCTTAATATGCAGAGACAACTTTTAGGTAAGGTTGATTTCCCAAAACACTTTGAATGTGCTGCTTACAAAACGCTTCTGTTTGTTTGAGCATCTCATCTAGATGGACAGGATTATCTGTTATTTTTAAGTGTTTTACAAATCTGAGTGGTTGCACACTTCAGTTTTAACTGCTTTTCATTCAATCAATCTTCCAACTTTGTCTCAGATGTTTCTCCTAAAATTCCTAAATTGAAAGCCATTCTCTTTCTAGTCAAAAGTTATTTTTATCATTCAGAAAATACTGTCAACACAGCCAGAATGAATTCATTAATTAATGATAAAAATGTTAAAAATCAAGCAATTGATGTATAAAAAATAATTTTATAAAACCTTTGGAAAACAGGAATAAAACTGTTGTATGTAACAGAATGTAGAAATATAGAGCTTAAAAAAAACATGGATCCCAGATCATTTGATGAGAAATGTTTGACTTAATTTTGGTAGATCTGATTATGTGTTGTAACTGTTAACTAAGACTATTCAAATGTGTTTTGGTCCTTTAAATGAAGCTGAAATAAGAATATATTTGCAAATATTATATATTAATATTATATATTAAGCAAATGTGTAAAAATATTTCTCCATTTCTTTCCACTGCCGGCGAGAAGACACAATTGAGATAACAGAGATGATTTTTCTCCTATGGATCCATTTCTAGAGAGTGACAGCGCAAGTAAACCAAGCTGAATTTCAGCACATTGCCTGTGTTTCACGCAGCGTGTGTGTGTGTGTGTGTGTGTGTGTGTGTGTGTGTGTGTGTGTGTGTGAGAGAGAGAGAGAGAGTGAGGTGGTTTCTCTCATTAAAGACTACAGGTCACAGATCCGCAACACTGCAACTCAACTGCAATAGTCTGCAACTAGCAGCGCAGAGAGACAGAGAGACAGAGAGAGATCTCAAAGACGTGCTGCCTCTAAAGCACTGAACACACACACACACACACACACAGAGATGATGCAACTTGGATTCAAGGGTAAACAGCAGTGGAAAATGTGTGTTTGGATGGTAAGAGCGTGTGTGTTGCTGTGAGATGTTTGTATATATGAGTGTTTCAGTGCCGAGAGTCTGTTGTTTTAAACGTCGTGCTAGTGTGTGTTTATATCTATATCTGTAACACAAGCTGCGTGTCAACAACAAGACTCAAACACAGGGCACGTACACACTACAGTTTACAGAACATGGAGAAAGCATTGATTTCAGTCGAGCTGCTGCACGGAAAGGACAAACACCAGGATTTGAGACACTCCATCATGTGTCCAAAAGTTCATCTGAATTTGAGAGCTCCAGTTTTAAAAATCTGATTCGACCCAACTCTTGCCACACCCTTAAAATTAGAGCTTTTTATAGAATTCATTCTAGTATGTTTTAACTACATATACAAAAAAATTCTGTCTAATTCTGTAACATGCTTTACTGTTTTTGTTGTTTTATGATACATTTTAATTTTAGATTATTTTTATGCATTTTTAAAAAGTATAAATATCTACAATATTTATTTTATTATTTATAAAGAATTGTTTGTATTTGCATTTGTACTGTAACATTTTTATTATTTAATTCTATTCATAAGTATAGCCTACTACAAAAAAGGCTTATTTTGTGAATGTTTATGTATTTTATTTATTTGTTAAAACATATTTAAATATAATATTCATGTATATATAATCTTTAAGTGCTCTTAGCATGGTATAATGTTAATTTTGATTCAGTCATCATTTAGTGGATCTGATATGAATCAGTTACCTCTTGCACAGATTCAGTGAAGCATTCATTATCAGTTTGTGAGTCTTTTTGACCGGTTCATTTAAAGAGTCATTTGTTCATCAGTATTATTTGCTTGTAAATTGGACTACACTGATTGTGCAGCATATATTATTTATATATTTTAATTTTAATTTTTTGCCAAGAAAGATGCATTTAAAAGGGATGTTGATTAATTATTGTCTTTAAGATTATTTGACAGCAATTTTTTTTTTCCTGGCCTAAATATCTCATCTGCTCTGTGATTTCCTGTCCTCTTGCCGTTTTGTGTGAGAAGATGACAGTAGAAGTTTATATTCCCTTCGTGTGTTTGTATTTCAGAGGACAGGAAGCTGTTTGTGGGCATGTTGAATAAGCAGCAGACAGAAGAGGATGTGTACCGTCTGTTCGAGCCCTACGGAGTGATTGAAGAGTGCACCGTATTACGCGGCCCTGATGGAAACAGTAAAGGTGAGTTTCAGTTCCTACTTTCATCTCTCTTCAGTATTCACAGCAGGTTTATGAGCTCTCTCTAGTGAATGACAGGTCTGAGATGTATTTTATATTCCGAGCTGTTAAAAAAGAGTGACCTTCTACAGAAAAAGACAAAGACGAAACAAACAAACAGAAAAGCAGCATTCAACCTTGAGCAGAAGTGCTTTCATTTACACATTCAGACTATTCAAAGGCGCTCGTCAAGCCGACACTTTGTGATGGGGTTTTTCTCAGCGCTAACATGGCAGAATCCATTCTGGAGGGTGTCAGGGGTGTCGATATCACCTGACAAACCCCGGCTCGGTCCAGGCAGGAATTATTTACACAGACTCTGATCGCTGCGTCCATTAAAGGAGCGCAACAGAGGAAATATGTCAGAGAGGTCAATTGTGTTTGCAATGTGTGAAGAGAGAAACGACACGAGAGGTTTTGCTTATCTACTTTGATATAATGAGAATATGGAGCTCATACTTGAGGTGTATTTTATTAATAACACAAATATAAAACTTAGTGAAGATGCTGATGATTTATATGGACAAAAAGTGATGAAATTCTCATGTTTGTAATCTAAGTCAATGAGACCTTATAACAGTACAGCAGATACTTATATAAAATTATACAAATATCATTCATCACTTTATATCTCCCATTAATGTCTTAGTAAGATTTGAATGCAAAACATACAATGCAATGCAATACAAACCTGATTGCACAATTATACTAAAAGACCTTTTACTTGCTAAAAAAGTCTAAATGATCAATCGGACGACAGAAGGCATGCTTGTAAATTGTGTACAATAGGTTTTAATATGTTTTGATCATGTTGACAATTTAGAGCCTTAGACATGTGCATATGAAATACAGTACAGCAAGCTTTATAGGGTTAAAAACACTCCCTCATAAAATTATTCCTACATTGGTACACTTTTGGATAATATGGTATGCTGAGAAAGTGAAATGAGGGTTTTGTTTGTGTGCATCTGCACGTCTTCTCTCTCGTTCGCTGCTGATAACCTCCACTGGTCTTCCTCATTATTTCTCTGCTCCTCTTGTGTGTTTTACAGGTTGTGCCTTTGTAAAGTTTTCAACACACACTGAGGCTCAGTCTGCCATCGGTGGGCTGCACGGGAGTCAGACCATGCCTGTGAGTACAGCCACACACTATTATACATGCAGCTCATATCAACTCAGGTACCAGGTACTTTTAAACATTCATTCGAAAGTTAAATGACCTAAAATATTTACTTTCACCTATACAGTCATATGCATTTTGACCTAAAAATTGGAAAAAGTTAATGGACATGATATGCGACGACATGCACTTGCAATGTAATTTGTGGACAAACATGTTCATGTTACAGAAAGCGGCGCACACATGCACAGCTGATGTTGAAGCTGCTGTCATGTGTTGAGCTCAAACAGCTTCAGTGTCAGTATAAGTGCAACTCAGCCGCCGTCAGTCTCTCGGTTTCATCCTGAGTACTAGCTTACTGCTAGCTTATAAAAGTTACTGCATACTAAAGTACATACTACTTTTTTATGTTTCTGTGTGTATTTTCATGTATTTTTTTATTATTATTATTATTTTATCTTACAATTGTCTATTTAATATGTATTATTATTATTTAATTTTTTTATTCATTCAGATATTTGTTTTATTATTTACCTTGGACAACAACAAGAATCTTAATTGGGGGACTGCATTATAATAATAATTTTAATAGTTAAGCAAGAAGTTATATATATATATATATATATATATATATATAAATAACAAACTATATACAAATCATCTTGCAATGCATACAATTACAATTGCATCTTAAAACTTTATTTTATTTATTTGTTATCATAAAACTATTTATTGATTAATGTATTTTTACCAAAAATATATTTAACTTGTAACTGTGATCATTTTAATTGGACTGCATATTCATTTTAATATTTAAAGTTATTAAACAACGCTCATTCTATTATTATTTTTTCTTACATATATCAAAATAACAAACTATATACAGTAAAAACATCTTTACGCTTTTTTATTTAATTTTAAAGCACTTTTTTAAGTATTTATTTTATTTCTTTTGCATCATAAAAAATTATCGCAAAATTCAATTTTAGTCTGTTTCTGACAAACAGCACTTCAGCCACAGTTGGGGTCTAATTGCATGGAAAAGATCCACTATAATAACTCATCTTTTATCCTTCACAGATCAAGTTGCACAGGTTTGAAATGAAATGAGGTTGGATGCATCAAGCTAATTTTCTCCAAATTTTGGTGAACTATGCCTTTAATTCCACAGCTTTCCTGTCAAAGCTCACACAGAAAATGCTGCAGATTCCTCACGCACCATCTTGGTATTCCTTACATAGATAAAAATCACAGCATACATACTGCACACTGCAATATAACACACAGGTAGTATGTTAGTATGCTCTTCTGAACATTTACTTTCTATCCAAGAGCTCTCACATTCTTTATCACACTCCTTCTGTATGTTTCCCACCTCTCTCTATCACTCTGAGGTTCAGATGAATAATTCCTCTGCCACATATTGAAAGGACAGATAAAGAGGTGTTTTCTTCATCCCTTGAGAGCAGGACAGGAAGTAGAGAGAAAGAGAAGGAGAGTGAGGAGTACAGATGATCAAACAGAGAGAAAAACACTCACTGTCACAGAGAGGAAAGACAGGTAGAGAAATGCCTCTGATGAACCACTGTAAATGTGTGTTTAGAGATCAGCTCAACCTTGAGAGTAATTATCCTCAAATGAGCGTTCAAGGCCGTATCTCACCCCCACACACACTTTGCATAGCGATAATTAAAAGCATTTACATACTTGACGACAGAATGGATGAGTGAGAGAAACGAGAGATTCAATGGCTTACACAGGCAGCGTTTTAAAGTTCACCCAAAAATAAAAATAAAAATGGTGTAAATGTGCTCAACCTCAGGCCATCCAATATGTAGATGAGTTTGATTCTTCATGGGAACAGATTTGAAGAAATGTAGCATGAATAAAGGGATAGCCTGATAGTGAGTACATTTTTGGGTGAACTCTTCCTTTAAGCCTTTAAACTGAACGTGTCTGGTTTCCCAGAGGAGGTCAGGTAAATCTCTGTTTCAATGACTTGCATTGTGATCTTAATTCCATCTGAATCAAACAAGTCTGTATTTTTCTCTGCACAAAATTACAGAGCAAATGACTTGCTCTGAGAAATCTAATCCCGTCCGGATAGCAATGTCTGTGATTACCGTAGATTGCTTTTATAAAGCTTCTCTTCATTTATTTTGACCTGTTGAATATCTTTGTAATATCGCTGACTTGTGCACCTTCATTATGGATTTAGACCTTTTGCCAAATTTCTGGGTAAGATAGCAGCTGACGGTTCGAGCTCTGATTGCGTCCCATCCGAATTAAAAAGAGAATTACATCAACGAGGAACTGCTCGAAGCAACAGCACCATTAGCTACAGCCTTCACTTTTATTAATTCTTGCTTTTTATATGCAATGTTAAAATTAAAAATTAACCAGAGACGGCCGTCCGAAGGTTTTATTATTTACATATTTTTCTAAATAAATCATTTTATTAAGCAAGGATCAAAAATGACAGTAAAGATATTTATAATGTTAGGTTTCTATTTCAAATAAATGCTGTTCTTCTGAAATTTCTATTCATCAAAGAACCATGAAACAAATCGTATCATGGTTTTCACGATAATAAACAGTTTTCAACACTGATAATAATCAGAAATGTTTCTTGAGCGGCAAATCAGCATATTAGAATGATTTCTGAAGGATCATGTGACACTGAAAACACTGTATTTTAGGTTATAATATTTCACAATATTACAGTATATTTGATCAAATAAATGCTGCCTTGACACATGAAAACATGAATAAATCTTATCAATTGTCCAGTACTTATTTTAAATGTTTGTTGTAAATTTAAATAATTAATCTTACATATTTGCAATGCATTCCTAACCGGTTCTGTATTAGTTTGCATGCTGCATGTGAAGGTTGATGACTATGTAGGCAGCACACTAGGTTTTGGAACAGAGCCAGCGAGAGAGCGTTCAGCTGTACTGAGTTTCAGGAACATTTTAATAGTTCCTCATTACACATTCAGAGCCATGCGTTGAGTTAGCAAAGGCCTCATTAACAGCTCAGCCTTACCGTTCGTTTGAGTCCTACAGAGTGACACTTTCCGCCATACCGATTTTAATACATTAATATTTCAGCATCACTTTACAGCTCGTCACAGTGATGTTCAATGTCAAATCCCAAACCTGTTCTGGCGGTCTCACTTTTGAGACTTTTATATAATACCAAATTTGACGCTCATATTATTTGCTGTACTTCAAAATCAATTATAATTCAGTGTAAAGTGGCAGTGATGTATGTCTTTGTGTAGGATTCACACGTACTTCCTATAGTGCTCATTTCAAGTGCTCCATATGATGCTCACTTTAACCCATAATCTGCATTGAAGTACTGTGTAGGCTTTGGATCAAATCCCCAGAGGTCTAGATCTCCAGAATCTGTGAGGCAAGGGGAATATTGTGGCCTTTAGGGCCGATCGATCTCGTGACGGTTTATCGGGTCAGAGAGGCCCAGCACACGAAAGGTCAAGTGGTGCAGTAAATCATCAAGAGCCTTTTAATGAGTCTGCATGTGTGCCATTGTGAGATGTTGCACTACACAAGAGAGCACAAGAAATAGAAAAATGGTAAGGTTTGAGAGATCACAGGAGGCAGAGATGGAATTTTCCATCTAATGTTTATAATTTTTTTTCTCCCACCCCCATTTCAGCTTTATTTCATTTTTAGTTTAAGTAAACATTAATGCGGACACAAAAGCACTACTAACATAATTTAGTTTTTAGTAATATTTATATAATATTATGGTTTTTAATTTATTTTAATTGTGGTTTATTTTTATTTTAGTTTTAGTTCAGTTTTAGGTTTTTATTGTGAGTTTTACATTTTTTTGTGTGTTTAATCTAATAATTACAGTTTCTAGTTCATAATAAGCATAGTTTATTTTATAGTTTAGACTCACGATGTAAGATTTTCACGTAAATTTGTAAAATGAATTCATTGTTTTTAGTGCAAGAAACAAACATTAGAAATGGACTTTGTGTGAAAAAGTGCTATATATAAAGTTATATATATACATAACTCTTTGTTCAACTGCTATGTGTCTCTCACAGGGAGCTTCGTCGAGTTTGGTGGTAAAGTTTGCTGACACTGATAAAGAGAGGACCATACGCCGCATGCAACAGATGGTTGGTCAGTTTGGCATCTTTAACCCCACCGTGGCCCTGCCGTTCAGCACCTACAGCAGCACCTACAGTACTTACACACACGCGGTGAGCACACACAACATGCATTGCATGCTCCTAAAGGGCCTAAAGAATTGTGCTGTGTACTTGTGCTGTACAGAGCGCCGCTGAATTCTCACAGCCTCAGATTAATGTCCTACTGTCCTTGTCTGAAGCCGTTTTTCACTCTCACTATGCTCCTGAATAATGCATTAACATAATTTCAATTAACGACCAGAGAAAACTTGAAATTCCTCTCCAGGTTTTTATGGTTTATTTGCATTTTTAATATTTGGTTTTGATTATAAAGGAGAGTTTTATAACCTGTCATTTTGAGTTCATGTGTTTGGCATGATGTTGAGTAAAATATCAAATGTTCACAGTACATTTTCATAGTTTTTCAAAAATAAGCAGCTTGCACCTTTAATTTGGTCATTAGGTTTCCTAAAGAAAGTGTCAGAAGGTCAGTTTTGTTATTCATCCATGTCTTGCACCTTACGAGTATGAGATTTTAATAGCTGTTCTTAATTAAACTTTATTAATCAAGGTGTTAGAGTTGGTGAGTGTGCATCATTTCCATGAATCAGTTCAAAACTCTGATACTGATACAGTAAATTGTTTAATCAAATATATTGACTGAAATTGTCATGTAATCACCATTTTAAAAATGTACTTTGTAAACTCTTAAGTGCATATAAATACAATTATTAAATTAATTATTGTGGTATTTGTTCAAATGAATCATTATTATTATTATTATTTTTTTTTTGCTATTTTATTTCTTGCATTAATTCGTTCAAAATGCTGATTCAGTCAATTGTTTGCATCAGTAACTGACAAATATTCACTAACATGAGTGTAGCATTTAAAACGTTTTTAAATATAGGCTACTTATTTAGGTGCATGTAAATAAAAAAATAAATATCATTCTTCCTTGCGTCATTTAGTGAAAAACATGATTATTTTTAATTAGATTTTTGCTGTTTTCTGGCATTAATCAGTCGGTTCAAAGCTCTGATTCCTTCAGAGCATAGCGTTTAAAAATTGATTTTAATGTAATTTATATGAGTATTTAGGTGCATGTAAATGAAAATTGTTATCAATTTTCCTTGTGTCTTTTAGTGAAAAACATGATGTTTTTTAATTCGATTTTAGCTGTTTTACTTCTTTCGTTTATCATTTAAATCAACTTGGCATCCACGGCTGTTTGGGTGAAATTATGGTTCCTTTTAAACTGTTTCAGAGAAAATACATAAATATAGATATCTACATCAAATATTATCAAAAGGCTGAAAAATATCATGATGATTTTTTCAAAGCTTCATCATCCTAGCCTAGTTCGCCATACTCAGCATGGTTAGAATAGCCAAATGCATCTTTGAGTAATTCATCTTCTTTAGATGAATCCTACTTCATTTATGTAATGGATAATGTATTCAAAGCACATGGATTTCTGTGCATATTCATAAGCGTATTACTTGAAATGATAACGGCATTAGATACAGATTAGGCCTGTGTTCAAGTTAGCAGTTATTTTAAATACTTTTCAGCTCACAGAGTCTCACAGAAGTGGGAAGTTTGAGGATCCGCATCACGTGTCAAACAGAGCTCCATGCTCTATATATAGCATATACCCTGCAGGCGTTTAGTTTTAATTACACTGCGCTGAACTGTGCGCATATGTGTGTGTGACATTTCAAACTAAAGCTTTGATTTTATAATCCATATGATCCTTCGCCAGAACCTCGTGCGCATCCTCGCCATGTTAGCGGCTCGCCTCTTATTATCCCGCGCGTGTGTGAACATACTGTGCTATCTGTGTGCAATTCCTTCTGTGGCTTCTAAACATGGAACCAACAGAAGGAAAACCCCCAGGTTTCCCATCATCCACCTGTTCTGTGTCCCTGTACACAGTAAATACAACCGCACATGTTGAAGCGCACATACAACTTGAATTTTGATAGAATAGAATAGAATAGAATAGAATAGAACAGAATAGAATAGAATAGAATAGTCACATAAAATTGTACAGAACCATAAAGAACCTAACAAAACAGAGTCATAAGGCAGAACAGAAAATAACCATATAGAATAGAATAGAATAGAATCAAACAAAACTTAGTCAGAAAATAGAACAGAATAGAATAGAACATAAAATTGTACAGAACCATACAGAATCTAACAAAACAGAGTCATAGGACAGAACAGAAAAGTATGGAACAGAGCCACATGGAACCGCATTGAATCTAATGAAACAGAGCAGAAGAGAAAATAGACGTATAGAATATTATTAAGTAAATACAGTAAACACAACCACATGTTGAAACGCACATACAACTATATAGAATTGAATAGAATCACATAAAATTGTTATCCTAAAGATTAGCCTATTGTTGTTTCAATTTTTACACTCAGAATGGACTGAGAATCGCATCTCTATTCTATTTACCGTATTTTTTGGACTATAAGTCGCACCTGAGTATAAGTCGCATCAGTCCAAAAATACGTCATGATGAGGAAAAAAACATATATAAGTTGCACTGGACTATAAGTCGCATTCATTTAGAACCAAGAACAAAGAGAAAACATTACCATCTACAGCCACAAGAGGGCGCTCTATGTCTTCAGTGTAGACTACAGGAGAGCTGTGCAGCATAGAGCGCCCTCTCGTGGCTGGAGACGGTAATGTTTTCTCTTGGTTCATTTCTCTCGGTTCATGTCAATTTAATTTTGATAAATAAGTTGCACCTGACTATAAGTCGCAGGACCAGGCAAACTATGAAATTAATTGCTACTTATAGTCCGAAAAATATGGTACTATTCTATTAAGTTTTAATTCTTTTGATGTTGAAAAATTAACACAGCAGGTATAACATCTCAATTTGTTCACAAAAAAATATGATTAATGCACTGGTAATAATCCTATTTGATACTGAATTATGTGTCCCATAATGCCCTGCTCCAGCACTCTCTGGCACTGCATTGATGTCTTAAACACCTGGCACTGGAATAGAAGACACAAATAAAGGCGAGAGAGGATTGGAGGCTGTAATGTTCCAATGCGCACTGCTCAAGAACCAAAGCACGAGCAGTCAAGCACTAAAGGGCATTTCAGAAACCTTTCTCAATGTAAACAAAGAACAGGTCACAAATCCACTTCAGTTCAACCACGCTGCAGTGGTGTAATTCTGCTGTGGCACTCTTCAATCCAAAGGCTTTTATAGTGACCATGAAAGGAGTTTGTGCAGAATAATGATGTTCATTTTATGAACAGAGCTCCAGACTGATGTAAAACATGCTGTAGTTTGAAACCCTCTGAGTGAGTGGGTGTGTTGTGTTGTGGAGTAGTTTGTGGTTTGCAGTGCCACCTGGTGGATTGCTGTGCAACTGCACACAGGAGGTGTCTGGCTCTTGAACAGAAACTATTCAAACAATTCAGTGGACATTAACCTGATGCAAGTATTTGTAATGTTAATTATGATTTGTTCCAAGTGTACTTGTTATTTAATGTGATTTTCGTGATTCATATCTATCTGTGCGTGCTTTGTTGGACTAGAGCACACAAACAAAACAGCAATGATGAGCCTCAGCTGCAGGTGGGTGGACTTTTTAAGTCAGGACTACTTTATTGTCACTTTCCGCATGTACAGTACATACATACAGAGAATCGAAATTGCGTTACTCTCAGACCCCTGGTTTTTATATCATGGTCATGATACCAATTAAAATTTTGGGTTGGAAATGTAACATGAACATTTGTATGTATTACCTAATAATTGAATTAAAATACTCTCTGTTCTTGAGAACTTTCTATTCATCAATCATGAAAAAAAATACACTCTTGATTATATATTTAATTTTCTTTTAATTATTATAAGACACCAAGTTTTGTAACTTCATCTCCTTTTGGAGAAGATTCCAATCTGAAGTGGCAGCATATTTAAATGAAGTTTTTCCAAGCTCAGTTTTGACAAGAGCCACACAAAGTATATAATTTGATTGAGAACATAATAAGTAATTGCCAACCAAAGTCCTCTGATAATCGAGAACTGGTAAAAAAGGAGCGGACACACTGAAGGAAAAGCATGACTTATTTATTTTTCTTTAGTTCTTGTGTCAAATAATTAATATGTGAACCAAAATGTAATGTGTTATCGATAATAATACCCAGGTATGTGGACTCTGATCTGAACTGTGCACTCAGAAGAAGTCAGAAGTCAGAAGAATGATATAACTTTTAGAATTTGAATAACATGCAATATATTTATATATTTTTTTCAACATTTAAAACCAGCTATAAAGCACAAAATTTGTTTTGGATCATATCAAAGGCAGACTGTAAAAAAAAAGCCACAGACTGTTACAGAGAGGGGTCTGGACAGTAAACAATAGCATTGGCTGCATAAATAAATAAATAAATAAATACTGAATAATAATGTCCCCAATACAGATCCTTGTGGGACTCCCTTAACAACCTCCAGAGGATCTGACTGAACACCTTCCAACTGTACACATTAGGTTATTCGTTTTAAGTAAGAAATAAACCACAAAATAAACATTTCTGATAGTCCTACCCATCTTAGCCTGTTTAATAATATGTCATGATGCACAGTATCAAAGGCCTGTGATAAGTCAATAAGAAGACTATAGCACAATGTTGTTTAGTATCTGAGGACTTCACAATGGCCAAAGTATACTCTGCCCTTTACAGAACCCAGATTGGTTAATAGGCAGTATATTATGACAGTTTAATACTGTGTCAGCTGTTTGCTAACTAGATTTTCCAAAAATGTAGAGAGAATACTGAGATTAGAACAAAAACAAGTGATTATTGTCATCCATTTAGACATCTCATTTCTTCATACACCAAACACTTCCATTTTCCCAACCCTTCCCCCCAACACATGTCAGCACGTCCACACAAACATGCATAAGTACGCGTGTCATCCTTCTTTTCTCCATGTGAGGGACTGAAGGCTTTGCATTGAGCTGTGCACTTCTCGTAGCCGCACTACACGAGTAATTGGCCCATGATGGAGCGCTGATTGCCTCACAGTACCTGGGGAGTTCAACACGCATTAGCATTCAATAATATTGCAGATGCATACACAAACACACACACACACACACACACACACGTATGCATCGCTCCAGTAAATGAGTTTATTAAAGAGGCTTTCACCTCATCTTTGTGTCTCAGGGCTGGACGAGAGTTGATTTGCCGTGTGAATTTGTTCAGAAAAAAACATTGAATTAAACTGAATTAAAGGTACAATTTGTAAGATATCTGCAGTAAAATATCCAAAAACCATTAGACTAGTGTTATATATTTTGTCCAGCTAATTACTAATAATGTCTCTAATGTTTTCAACTACTTGTAAATCATGAGAAAATTCCCATACTAAACAGTGACACCTTTGTTACCGCCTTTACTGACGTAGAAACCACATGACAACAGTGTCGTGGACAAATGCGGAAGTAGCTTCGCGACAAACTTCAACTAGAAAGAGATGCCGATCTCGCTTGTGTTTTACTCGACAGGTGAGTTGTTTTGATTCGTATCTTTACAGAAAACCTATGCCATTATAACGATCAACAAGATTAGTATTATGGGGTATACACGCCAAACGCGGGGCATCGCGTTTCTAGACCCGCCTGAGGACGCGTCTGATCCATCATCTGATCGTGTCTTTGCATTGACTTTGTATGTAACGTTAATCTACTCGCGCAAATAGTTGAACTCGCGTTAAATCCACAATTTATCTTTCTATCTGATCGATCAGCGGTTGGATAGAAGACAACACATCCCATCATTCCACGCTCCTTCTTAGCGTCATCAAACCACGCGATTGTTATTGTTTTGATAGTGAGCCCTCTAGTGGCAGGTCCTACAACCTGTATTCAGTATAAACTTATATTCAGTACAATGGATTATTTATTTGGACATATATATCTTATATATTATATCTCATTATGTTTTTGAACAAATTTATTTTTATTTTTTTTATTTTTTTTTGGGTCAAAATTTCAAGAAATAAACTCAAAATCAACATATATAAACTGAGAATTCTGACTTTTTTTTTTCTAGAAATTCCAAGTTTACATTTTCTGACACAGAATAAAAAATAGAAAAGGTAATTTTGACTTTTTTTGGGAGAAACAAGCGTTCGCTTTCAATATTTAAAGGTTTAAATAAAATTATTGTTTACAATGTATATTAAAAACACAATTCAAGAAATTTAAAAAAATGCTAAATAGTTTATTCTAGCCCTTTCACATTTGCACGCAAATGCATTTTGATATTATCTAGAATTTTGCTCCTGAAGCAAATTTTATATTACCATATATTTTGAAATTTTATATTTTATGCAAGCAGTTCATTTAAACTTAACTAAAGCGGGGTTAAAACTGATATTCAGTTCTATTGTTACATTTATTTTGTCATTTTATAGGGTTTGCTGAAATGAAATGCAGAAATAAAGTGTGCACATTTGACTCTTAAAAAAAGTATTACACATTACACATCACATTAAATTGCTTTCTGTAGTAATCAACACTGCACTGTTAATATATTATTGTACTTTATTATATCCTTCGCTAATAAATGATTGCAATATTAATGTACAATACTGTACATTGGATATGCATGGTACTCCAGGGTAATTCAGATAATATTCAAATCAATACCATAGTACTTCTATGTACATTGTTTGATAATGTTTCAAATGAATGTGGATTCTGGTGTTGACAGAGCATCTCATCCTCCAGGATCACGGCTAAACAAAGCGTCGTCATTAAGAATGCATGCTAATGGTTTATCCTATAGATCAGTGTGGTTTATATTGATGTATGTATAGATTACACACTCTGTCCGTGTCAAGATGTGGTCAGTTAGTGTGTGTAGTTACACCCCTCTTCTAGAAAGCTAATTTGTGTCAGTTCCACAAAGGCACACACTATCATCTTCCACAATATTGAATTATTAATACAATTATTTTTAATTAATAAAAATATATTTTATTGTATTTTTATTTTTATATATTTCAAAAATGATATATTGTTTTATTTTATGTAAACTTTTTATACATTAATATTAAATGTATACAATGGTTATAGAAGAGAATCACCCCCACTTTAAAATTGTCACAATTTGCTGCTTTTCAGCCTGAAATGAAGTCGGACACAGTTTTAGTTTTAACCTGTTGTATTTACTCAGTGCCACATATAACATCCAAGTGAAAAAGATAACACCAACATGCCAGAAAATAAATAAACAAAATAAAAAACCTGAATCACTGAGTTGGAAAAAGGTCACCCCTCCTAAAAATGTCTTGTAAGTCTATTATTTAGAAGAGGAAGGTATTTGTAGAACACAAACCCTTCCTCCCTGGATTAGGACATCGCTCCAAACTGGATGAAAGAGCTGGAGGAAGCTGGTCAGCAAGAGGCCGACAGCAAATCTGAAGCAGCTGCAGGAATTTATGACAAAGAGTGCTCATTGTGTGCATGTGACAACATTATTCTCCACAAATGTGGCTTGTATGAAAGGGTTGCAAGAAAAAAGCCACTCTTCAAAAAAGGCCACATACAGTCAGACAGAGCTTTTCCAAATCACACCTTGAAGATTGAGGCAGATGAGACTAAAATGTAATTATTAATAACACCAAATGATATGTCTGGTTGAAATCCACCACAGCCCAATAAAGCATGGAGGTGGTGATGTCTTGTTCTGGGTGTTTCTCTGCAGCAGGGACTGGAGCAATTCTCAGGATAGAAGGAAGAATGGATGGTGCACAATACCATTGAATTCCTGAAGAAAATCTGCTGCCCTCTGCCAGAATGTTTTCAATGGGAAGAAGGTTTACCTTCAAACATGAAAATATATTTATATAACAATATATTTTGACTTATATAATATATTTTGAAAATATATTACTCTGAAATCTTCAGTTTGGTAAATTAACCTCTTTCGGCTGAACATTTTATTTTGTACATTTACAGCGTTTGTTATTTACTCCATGGAACGTCACGTCTGCTTTATACTGTTGTGTTTGTGCAGATGGTTGTTGCCATAGTGACATAATTACAGTAATTGGCTATGCTACAGTGCATTTGTGCTCGTTAATTCACTTTAGGAATATACTTTGATCAAATTTATTTGAACACCTACAAACACATGTAGCATCTCTGATAGGGTCAGGTTATATAACCAACAAGGGCCAGGCTACTATTGCTGTGAATAAGATACCATGGTAATAGGTTATACCTTATTTTACAGTATTTGTACTTACAGTGTACTTATCCAAGAAGGTACTAGCATATGTGGGTAAGTTTAGGTTTAGGGGGTAGGTTCATGTTAGTCTCCAGTTATTGTAACTGTTTTAACAAGTACACAGAACAGGACTGTAAAATAAAGTACAACCATAATATGCTTTTGGACATTTTTTTTTTTTGAAGTACCTAGGAGAACCATATGAATACCTTGCAATATAAATAAGGTAATCCGTCAAGACCATGACATTACAATCAATGGGGGGGGGGGGGGGGGGTTGTAAAGGATCTCTTCTTTTAAATAATATTATATGCATTTGCTGTGTGTGTATTTAATTTAATGTTGAAGGTTTTCTTTCTCTTGTTTTGTTTCGTTGGTTTAGCTGATGCAGCAGCAGGCGGCGATTATGGCAGCTTCTCAAGGCGGTTATTTAGCTCCCAGTGTGGCGTATCCAGCCACACAGATTCACCAGGTGGGGGCGCTCAACATGAACAGCCTGCCACCCACCCCGATGACACCTGTTTCAGGTGAGTCTGATGCACAACCTTAAAATCTCATTTAGGTGTCAGTTTTATCTCAGATGTTCCACCTACAAATTCTTACAAAAGAATTTAGAATAGCAGCACAAAACTTAATAACTCTATGGCAGGATATCATTTTATCCATTAGTAAATGTTTGTTTTTAATTGTTATTTTTAACCTTCTGCTTAAATGCCTTCTGCTTACATACTTTTGTAGACATATTAAGTTCTTGTTGTGATTTTCGTAAAACTTTGCAATACAGTTCCATTTATTAGCATTAATTAACTACAACAAGGTTATTACAGTTAACTTAAACTAAAACCATAATAAAAACATGAAAATATTTGATTATTTAAAATTAACGTTATTTATTTAAAAAAATATCGCATAAAATATATAAGCTTAAAATAAAAATTAAAGTAAATATATATATATATATATATATATATATATATATATTTACTTTAAATATATAAATATATAAAGATATATATATATCTTAAACTTATATTTCAGGTTGCCAAAGCAAATTTTTTCATTGTCATTTGGTTTAAATTGAAGCACTACAATAACTAAAACAAAATAAACTAAACCTAGTACATTCAAATATAAAAAATACACATATTTTAAAAGGAACTAATAGAAATTCCAAAAACACACAAAAATTACTAAGACTAAATTTAAAGTAAAACATACTACTACAAAAACTATAATAGTATATGACAATGAATAGCACTTCTACATACTAGTTGATGTTAATTTCAACATTAACTAATACTTAATTTTCAGGTGAAATGCTTTGTATGTTTCAGATTTTTAGTTAAATTTAGCCAATACAAAAACTAATGTTAAGAAATGAGACCTTAATGTAAAGTATTATATTTATTTCTTAAATGAAGTACATATTTAATGTAATACTGTGTGTGTGTGTGGGTAAAAAGTTGACTGCAAAACTAGTATAGATTCCATTTTTTGTTACATATGTTACATTAGATCAGTTTACTAGCAGTAAGTATCCCAGATCTGCACTCTATCAAACCCATCTCACGCTGGATATCAGCTTTCACTCCCAGCTCACCTGATCAGTGTCATGGACTGGAACGCACTAGAGATTCCTATTGATCCTTGGGAATCGATGTGCTGGATGTGAACCACATCTCATGGATGCGTTTCAGATGTTCAAACACACACAAACACACACAGCTGCAGGCTCTCGCTCTTATAGCGGACCCTTGAAGCCGGGGATACAGGATAGTCCACGGGGTCCCACATGAAAACAAGCTCCTGAATTTGAGAAACGTTTTAAAATCCATCCACTGGTCATGATTTCGACAAGTCCATTGTAGATGTTCAGAAGCTTCAAAAACAGACAATAGAACATTTTGACAATATTTAGGAGGAAACTAGCATATAGTTGACCTTTAAGCTAACATACATGTGCTAATGGTCCAGTTTTGATTTCATAGGCTCTTAAATTTTGTATACCGTAAGTGTGGTCCCCCAAAAGGCACATGGATTTTAAGTTTTTAAGTTGGTCTGAGTCTTCTGTAATTGCACAACATTTGAAATCCCAGGCCTTGGACAAGAATAATCATCTGGCGCTCGAGCGATCTGTGCCCACACAGAACAGATGCTTTCATCTGTGCACACGATGACCTTTAGTCTGGGTGCTGTTTTGGGCTCAGTATTTGCCTTACATATCCCAATGAAAATAGTGATGTGACTAGCCACACTCTGTGGCTTTATGCAAATGTATCCGAGGGTCACTTCCCAGCGTGTTTCTGGATCTGAATAAGACATGCTGCACTTTCTTAAGGATGTGTTGTGTAAACTGATTCTTTAGGGTTGCATAAGAGAGTGTGTGTTGTAATATTCTCCTCACTGACCATGTAATATGTTGAGTGAACACACAAACACATTTATACACAATAACACCATGGACTCGCCCAGCATCCACTCTGTGTATTGCTTTGATTTTTACTCTGACCGCCTGCTGACCTTTGTATCTTCTAGACTGTGTGTGTGTTTGTGTAAGATCCTTACAGAATATCCATTCACTCCCAGTGTGTGTGTGTGTGTGTGGTTAGAAGAAACAGTGAGTATCTTGGAGTCTGTAGAAGAGACAGTAGTAGACATGGCAGCCTAATTTATCATGGCTCCATGGGACCCGCAAAGCACAAAGCACTGCAAAAGAGACAAAAGCTCTCCTGGGCCTGTGCTGTCCCACACACACACACACACACACACACACACACATGCACACATAGTGATTCCTGCTCCATAAAGAGTAAATATTTGGCTACAGCTGTGCTGTGATGTGACTTTCTGCAACATGAAATGCAAATCCACTCATTACCTGTTGAGATCGCAGTCAAGAGCTGTACACAATACCCTAAGCACTTCAAGTTTTGTAGGGCAGAATTTCACAGTTTTGTATTTTTCCTCTAGTTTTGCAAGCAGAGAAGACTTTTTACTGTCAGCATAAAATTTGGTCCTGTTTGCAGCTTTTTCTGGTTAAGAACTGCACATTGCTTTCCAGAATTTTAAGCCAGAAGGGCTTAGAATATTAAAGTGCTTGATTATTGTACATAAAAAAGTTATTTGTCGTGGTCTTAAAGGGATATTTCACACAAAAATGAAAGTTCTGCCATCATTTAGTCACAATCATCCAGTGTTGTTATTTATTTTATATTTTTTAGTTTATTAACTTTTAATGTATGGACAAAAACAGCTGAGACATTCTTAAAACTATCTTCTTTTATGTTCCACAGAAGAAGGAAAGTCATTCAGGTTTTGGAACAACGTGAAGGAGACAGTGTTGTTATTGACTAAAACGATTAAAAAACGGTTTCTGTTAACTGAAATACTAAAGACAAATGCTAAAATAAAATAAACTAATAACTTAAATGCCTTAGTTAGGTTTACGTTTACTACTTACTACTTATACGCTGTCAGGAGTTTTCGTATGTGAGAGCCGTTCTGTTTTATCAACACTTTCTGACTCACTGTTAGACTTATATTTCTCTCTACTCTCGTTCTCATCCTTTATCACTTTTCTTTTCTCAATCCTGCTGGAAAATCGATGCTGATTTAAATATTTCTTATTATTATCAACGTTCTAATCAGTTGTGCTACTTCATATCTTTGAGGAAACGGTGATACTTTTTTCAGGATTCTTTGATGAATACAAAGTACAAAAGAACAGCGTTTATTTGGAAATAGAAAACTTTTGTAACAATTGAATGCTCCCCTGCTGAATAAAAGTGTTAGCAAGGCAAGAATAACCAGGTCCAGACAGCTGAGCTACTCAATGACTTAATGAAACCAGTTTGGACGAGTAGAAACTATGTCCTGTGCTCCAGCTTCCACCTTCAGCTGGTTTCAGCTCGATGAACAGGAGTGTTACACAAGACCGGACAGCACAGAAACACATGATGTGTTTGATTCGACTGTAGATCAGACATTAAAGAGCCCAGTCCTCAGAGAGAAGTCAACAAAACATACTGCACTACATGAAGACAGCAGTCAGGAGAGATGATGATATTTCTCTGGCTCTCTCAGGTGTTTGTATTTCGCTCTGATTTCATCATGAGCACTGTTTATCCTATTTGCAACTTTTTTGTAGTAGAAATCAACTTCCATATTCCTTGTATGCAAAATCGAACCTCATATTCTACATAACATCTCACAGTGTTTCATTTTGACAAAATTCTTTCATCGTTTTTTCTGCGCAATGTGTGTTGTATGGTGTTTGCTCCTCTTCTAGGGCTAACCGAGCTGTTTTTCTAACCACCTGTTCTTCTCAGTTTGATTGACAGCAGAGTTGAAGCGTGTTGATCTGTCCAACGTTAGATACAGCCAGCAGCGCTTCAGACATCATTTACATAATCACGCTCCTGCATCAATCCATACACATCTGCTGTACTGCATTGTTCATGAACATTTATGAGACTTTGCTTTGTGTTGAGATCTAAGCACTTTTACAGTAATATATAGAGATTTTTATTAAGGATTATCTTTTCTGCTTACCATGGTTGCATTTATTTGATCAAAAATACTGTAAAAAAATATATATAATTTTAAATAAATGGGTTGTATTGTAATATTTTTCAAATGAAATGTATTCCTGTGATGCTCCGCTGTATTTTCAGCATCATTCCTCCAGTCTTCAGTGTCACATGATCTTCAGAAATCTTTCAAATATTCTGATTTGCTGCTCATGAAATATTTCTTGTTATTTTCAATTTTAAAAACAGATGTGCTGCTTCAAATTATTGTGCGCAAACTGCGGAAAAAAGAATCAAGATTCTTGAAATAAAAAATAAATAAATAAAAAAAAAAAATTATATATATATATATATATATATATATATATATATATATATATATATATATATATATATATATATATATATATTTTTTTTTTTTTTTTTTTTTTTTTTTTTTTTTTTTTTTTTTTCAAGCTGGAGCTGATTTGCAGGTAAAAATGAAAATATGTGATGGATGTAAACATGGTACAAACACAATGCAAAAAAAAAAAATTCAATTCCATTAAAATTTAAAATTATGTATTATTTAAAAATTAAATTAAAAATGTATATATATATATATATATATATATATATATATATATATATATATATATATATATATATATATATCTGCCAATGGGGCAAGAATAAAATCATTAAAATCATATAATCAATATAACTGAAATAATGATGACAACATTAAATGTTGGAATGTGTAGAATTTGGAGATTAATTTCAGCACTAGATCAGCATCTATCATATTGTTTCATTTCACAGGAAGTGGCTTAGTTTGTTTACAGAAAACCATCATATATAATGCAAACTAATCGTTTTTTTTTTTTGTTTGTTTGTTTGTTTTGTTTTTTTTGCATGTGCAATTCACTTAGAAAGCAGAATCACCACACAGGTGTGTGGAAACCCCAGATCATGGCTGAAGTTTCCCTGTAGGCATAAACTGGTTACAACCACAGTGTGCTGCATCGATATCAGCTGTCAGCACATTCTGACGTGCAATCAAATCGGATCTAGAACTGATGTCGAAAATTGAGTTGAAGTGGCACAATATCATTAAAACGGCAGAATTTAAAGGAATTCCAGCTTGTGAAGTTCATCGTCAACATGTCGCTGGTCTCAGATCAGTAATTTCTGTGTCCGTCTCGTCGCAGGTTTGAGCTCTCCACCGGCTAATCTGGCCTCCTCTGCCATGCCGAGCATCGTGACTCCCATTGTTAATGGGTTCAGTGGAATCCATCACCAAGCCAACGGTCATCCGGTCGAGGCGGTGTACACCAACGGCCTGCCGCAGTACTCCACCCAGAGCCCCACCGCAGCCGACACGCTCCAGCAGGCCTTCACGGGCGTCCAGCAATACACAGGTACTGCACACACTAGTGGAGACCTCAGTCTCAATATGTCTTCTAAAATTAGTTTGGACACAAAAGAGTCAGTTGTCATCATCCAGCGAGAGTTGTAGAGCTATGAAATGAATCTGAATCTGAGCACAGTTTGAAAACTCGTGTGAGATTACTGGAGTCTTTCTCTCAGAAGAGAAACATCTGAGAAGCAGGGGACTCTCAGTTTGTTCTCCATTTAATCTCGTTGTTGTTGAGGAGAAACTATAGAGATATTTGAGATATTACACATTTTAGAATCTGAGCACAGCTGTGAGACGTTGTTGAGATCTCGCCTAAAACATTTTCTCAGGAGAAACATCTGAGAAGCAGGAGATTTCAGCAAATCTGTTCTCCATTTAATCTTGGTGTCTGGGTGAAACAAATGATGTATTTGAGATACTAAACGTCTAGATTACCTAAGAAGCAGGAGGTTGGGTTTTTATGTTCTCCATTTA
Source organism: Carassius gibelio (assembly GCF_023724105.1). Taxonomy (NCBI): domain Eukaryota; kingdom Metazoa; phylum Chordata; class Actinopteri; order Cypriniformes; family Cyprinidae; genus Carassius; species Carassius gibelio. The sequence goes on from NC_068372.1 coordinate 29,022,671, forward strand.
ATCTCAGTATTGTGTAGAAGTAGCAGAGATATCATGTGCGTGTATTTCCAAACCTGAGCATAGTTTGAGACATCTGTTCAGACACATTTGCTCTCCATTTAATCCCACTGCTGTTTAGCAGAGAGAGCCGAGATGTTAAATGGATCTCATTTGTGATTGTCCATTCCATGCTGTCGATATTTTCATAAATGTCACTTTCACAAATATGACTTTCCTCATGAAGTGTTATTGCTGGTAGGTGACTTTGCTGTGATTGAAACCTCAGGTTGTATTTGTATTTTCTGGATATTACAGCTATCATACGGATGCCTGGAGATCTGTCATTTGAAATCAGTTTGATATATGATGAACTTGCTTTCAGATTTCATTGCACTGTGATGCTGTCATATTTCATTAGCATATAACGGTCAACCTTCGTCTTGTCCTTATTCTTGCCTCATCTGCACCTCTCTCTCTCTCGTGATTATGAATATATCTGCAGCCATATATCCTGCCACAACACTGACCCCTATAGGTCAGACACTGCCACAGCCTGCTCAAATCATCCAGCAGCAGCAGCAGCAGCGGGAAGGTGAGTGACAGAAATCACAGCTTTCATTTCTCTCACTAATCAGTCTTTCCCCCTCATGTTGTTATGAACCAATGAATTCAGATCAGTTAGTCTTATTCAGAAGTATCAAATGCTTGACTGCTTCCCTGTGAAGATTGAACTACTGAGTTCCATTTTAGAATCTTCAGTTTTAGTGACATCACTGTCAGATGCTTCCTGATTGGCCTGCTGCGCTTTAACTTTTTAAATGGCATAAATCATAAAACATTAAAGAAAATATCTTATAAGTGGAGCAAAAAATGCTAAAAAAAGACTATAATGCTCAAAACCCCCCAAAACAACACTGTTTCCATCAGTTGCAACATTTTGTTGTCTATGTAAATTAAATCATTTCTTGTTGATGTGTATTTTATGGAAGCCCATTTCCGCCACACAATAAAGAAATGAATTTTTTCTCTCACAATTCATCAGAACAGAAAAAATTTATTAATTGAAAAAAAAATAGAAATAAGTACCAATAGTAAAATATAAAATCAAAAATGTGAGATATAAAGTCAGAATAGCAAGATATAAAAAATGCAATTTTGGAAAGAAAAGTCAGAATTGTGAGATAAAAACTCACAATTACCTTTTTTTCATAATATTTCACTGATGCATTACAATAAAAAATAATCTTGCATCTAAGTTATATTTCCATCATATGTTTCATTAGTCTTTTCATATAGTCTAAAAATACATGTTCATGTCTGCCACACAGCATATAAAATATGCGTATGTCTGTTTCAGGTCCCGAGGGCTGCAACTTGTTTATCTATCACCTGCCACAGGAGTTTGGGGATAACGAGTTAATGCAGATGTTCCTTCCGTTCGGATCCGTCATCTCCTCAAAGGTGTTCATGGACAGAGCCACCAATCAGAGCAAATGTTTCGGTAAGACACACCTCTATCTATCTATCTATCTATCTATCTATCTATCTATCTATCTATCTATCTATCTATCTATCTATCTATCTACCTATCTATCTATCTATCTATCTATCTATCTATCTATCTATCTATCTATCTATCTATCTATCTATCTATCTATCTATCTATCTATCTACCTATCTATCTATCTATCTATCTATCTATCTATCTATCTAAGCCAATTTTAACATGCATTAAGTGTTTGCCAAATTAGGATTTGTATCCAGGGTGCCATGTAGCCCATGATGTGCCAGCACTTAGATGTTTTGTGTGAGTGTGTGCGCGTGTGTTTGTGTGTGTGTGTGTGTGACTGTAGTGAGTTTAATGAAGGTTTATTGGTCTCCTCACTCACCCCAAAAGCCTTGCCTGTCTGGAATCACATATATTTATATTAATTCTTCTCAGACTACACATGTGGCTCTCGGGAACGAGATCCCTCCGCAGAAATCAAGCCGTTTCTCTCCCTCTCTCTCCCATTAGTTTAATTTGATTCAGTCCTCTCAGTTTAGTTGTTGTTCATTTCCTTCCACATGAATTAAAAAGGAGTAAATTTGGACGTTCGTAGCACACGCACACATGAGCAGCACTGTCTCTCTCAGACTCTGTTGCTCTGTTTCTCTCTCGACTGCAGGCTTCGTGAGCTTCGATAACCCCGCCAGCGCTCAGGCTGCCATCCAGGCCATGAACGGCTTTCAGATCGGCATGAAACGCTTGAAAGTGCAGCTGAAACGACCAAAAGATGCCAGTCGTCCATACTGACCACAAGCAGGGATGCATATGTGCACTCTCAGCCATTAGGAGAGGTAGGCACACGCATCGTTTTAATAAACCGGAGGTGTCCATCATAACATACTGCAGGCTTATGTAAAGGGTTTAGTTACACTCAGGTGTAGCCATCATTTGAGAAGTGAGGAATGTAATAATATTTTTTAAAAATCGGATAGACCAAAATAAATAAATAAATAGTTATAATTATAATGAATACAAAAAAATCTCTTGAGACTATCTTGTCTCTTTTAATTTAAATATAAATGTATTTACAGTCGCCCTTGAAAACCTCACTTGCTTGAATAAAGTGTGAATTTACGTTTTATTAAAAGTGAAGGGGTTCTTTTACTTTACAAGACAGCATTAATAGTTTCAATTGTGTCCTTTCTCTCTAAAAACTGTTGAAACAAGTGGAGAGACCAGTTTAAGTTGATTGTTTTCATTTGCGAATGTTTTATATTCTGTCTGATGATAGCGATGATTTAGAAAAAGCATGGTTTAAAGATTAAGTACAATTTACAGTTCTGAAATATTAATGTAATGACCTGCAAGCTAATAATATCAGGCCAACAACAACTAATTTTATGTTTTTAAATTAATTTAATTTTTATTAATGTTGTTGTTTGTTGTTGTTGTTATTTTATTATTAATATATGTTTTTTTTATAAAAATGTGAAATAAAATAATTAAGATAATAATAAAAATAATAATAATGATGATTATATAACTTTTTGATGTATGATTTTACAAGTGCTTTTGACAACAACAATGATGATTTTATATTTCAAACAAAAATGTAAAATAAAAATAATAAGAAATTATTATTTTTATTAATTAAAATATTGTTATTTAAAAAAAATAAAAATCAAGATATTTTCTTAATTAAAAAGCAAATAAAAAGATGTATTTTAAAAAGTAAATTATAATTATTATATATATATATATATATATATATATATATATATATACATATATATATATATATATCTTGTCCATTATAATCGGCCATAATGAGACATAATAATCAGTTATTATTTATTATTATCATCAAAAACGCTACATCCCGCGTGTGGAGTATAAAAGCTTGTGCTGAATGAAGTGATCTCTCCTTTAAAGCCGCAAACTTCTCTACTTAACTCTTCCGGCAAACAGTCAAATGTTTTCTTGAAGCTGCAGTGTGGATGATGCAATCCATCGGCACACCTGTATCATGTCATCTCTCTGGATGCTTCTATCATATTTAATGTGATGTCAAGAGCGCAGGCCTGAGTTTGAGCTTCACACGGCTCCGGCTGTGTCTGATGGCTCCTGGTTTGACATCCAGGTTTCAAGCTGTCAGCATGAAGCTGAGCTGTTTTCCTCTTCTGCTGCTGCTGTCTGTCTCCCGAGTCAAACTCTGACATCTCTCTCTCTTTCTCTCTCTCTGGCAGGTTTTGAACAGTTGTAGTCTTGACGTTTTGACGGATGGAAACTTTTCTTGAAAAACTAACACATGAAAAAGAAAAAAAGACTAAACACACACACAAAAAAAACAACACAAAGAAGCAAGCAAAGTGGAAAAACAAGCGCATAAGAGAGATTCGTGAAGCATATGGCATTTAACAAAAGCGTGTGTTTTCAATGGCGATGAAAGACTGGCGTGACGAGGGGACAACAGCGACGGCGGAGACGAGGACGAAAACAAATAAACTCAAATCTTTTTTCTCTTGTGAAAAATGCTATATACCGAACACTTTGGAAGAACAGTGCATGGCTGGGACTGGTAGAGTTCGCAAAAAGAAAAGACGGACCCATGCACATATCAAAAGACAGTTGTAGCTTTTCCTCGCGTGGAGTAATGAGGGTCTAACGGTGAAATGTGTATATGACACTGACGCAGTACAACGAACTCTCCCATAGGGACCAGAGGACCAAATCTTTTTCATCTCTGTCGGTACCGTAACCATGTACAATATTACCACCGAACGATTATCTTACGCGACTTACATGCTACTTCATATAATATGCCAATTAAGAGTTAGACACAATTAATTCAGGGTGTATAGTGTAGGTTTACGGGGACTTGGGGTGTGTTTTATTGAAAACCTTTGGTTGTGGGCGCAAAACCGTCTAAATGATATTGATAGATTGTTTAGTGGGGTATTTTAGGCTATTGTTATAGACTATGAAGTGTGTTGATATTGAGTCGGGCACATCCTGCTGTTCATCGCCACGTCTCATTTCAGAAAGGGCATTTGATCCATCGCAATATCATTTATTTCATGCATCATACTGTAAACATTTGACCACAGCAAACACGTAACCACACATGGATATTTTTGCCAAACAATGGCTCTTGTTTTTGAGCTAAACAAATTCACAAGGAAACCTCACTCTGGTGATAATTTCACCACCAAAACTCTCCACGGATGGTTTTAATGTTGGATACGAGGATTTCATAAAGTCTCAGTTATCTTTGGTTTGTTATTGTTTTATTTTGTTTGTTTGTTTGTTTTTAGTTTTTTTGTTTTTTTGTGTCAGCTTACCAAGTTCGCAAGGCTTACATTTAAATTACTCTTTAATTTAATTTAATTTAATTTAATTTAATTTAATTTAATTTAATTTAATTTAATTTAATTTATTTTATTTTATTTTATTTTATTTTACCAAGTACACAGCAGGGCTTAGAGTAAAATTACTCTCATTTGTTATTTATTTATTTATTTATTCATTCATTCATTCATTGTTTATTTTAATGTTAAAATAAAAGTCTCACATTAACATTACTGTCAGTTTATCCATGTTTTTTCTTTTTTTTATTTATCACATTGTATCGTATATGTTAGCTTTCTTACCGTTAATGTGTTGGTTACATTAAGTTTGTCAGTTTAAAACACTGCTGAATACCCAGCAATCAATCTAATGCAATTCACTATTACTATTTAAAACTATTTAACTGAATTGTTGCTCCTGCTACTTCTGTACTGCGTTCCCCAAACACGTGAGAACATATATGAAGATAACTGAGGCTCTATATTGAATCCTCTGAAATTAGGTTAAAAACAGCCAGAGAAAGATGTTTTGCTGGTTCACGCAGCACTGATGTTTCCATTGTGAGATCGGGCTGTTTTCAAGATACAATTCAGGAAAACCTTTAATTTACAAACAGCCTAAAATCGTGCCATAGTGAAGCTTTGAATTTGTTTCAGTGGCTTACACTGATATGCTGTTTGCCAGAAGGGCCTTCTCGAACATTTATAGTAGACAAATCAAATCATATGACAGCATAACACACAGCACACAGAGAGATCAGCAGTCTCTGAACATTTCTATAGCCTTGAAAGGCACTTTTAAAGACAGTAGTTCTCTTCTATTCATGCTTTATTCAGGTATTTCATGTGTGATTACACTTAAATGAACTTCGTAATTGCTCATAGTTACACTGTATTGTGCATGCCAATGTAAACGTAGTACTTATGTAGAGCCAGGTCACAGTTATGGCCTAAACGATCGCGAAAAAAAGAGAGAAGTGATGAAAGGAACAAAAATGTATGAAAAATAGTGTTTAGAGGTGAAAATCTTTGGAACCAAACCAGTGAGGCCACATCACCACTAAAAAACATGGGAACGTTTATTTTAAAGTCAAACATGAAATCAAAATCTTTCGCAATACACGTTTCTAGTCTTATTTTGAAGGACTCACCAGTGCACATACCGTATTCTCCGGACTGTAAGTCGCACTTTTTTTCATAGTTTGGCTGGTCCTGCGACTTATAGTCAGGTGCGACTTATTTATCAAAATTAATTTGACATGAACCGAGAGAAATGAACCAAGAGAAAACATTACCATCTACAGCCGCCAGAGGGCGCTCTATGCTGCCAGAGATGCTGCTCAGTGCTCCTGTAGTCTCTACACTGAGCAGCATAGAGCGCCCTCTTGTGGCTGTAGATGGTAATTTTTTTTCTCTTGGTTTTAAATAAATGCGACTTATAGTCCAGTGCGACTTATATATGTTTTTTTCGTCATCATGACGTATTTTTGGACTGATGCGACTTATACTCAGGTGCGACTTATAGTCCGAAAAATACGGTAATCGCAAATACTTAATACATTCATGTATTCTTAGAAATACGGCAAATTATGGAATTAAATTGGGTTGAAAATTCCATTTCATGTTGAATTTGACATCATGCTTAGTTGTTTTGACCCATAGAAACTTTTGAACTTTTTGGACCAAACCTGTAATGTTAGATAGCAGGGTTTTTTCAGCACAGCCTGCCATGATCAGCCAACTAGCAAATGTGTCACGTGCCACGAAAGCACAATTTCCCCCAGTCAAAACAAGTGATACTTTCTCTGTGCCGTTGTCCCATTAATATTTTGTCAGGATAAGAGAAAAGCTCTCGTCTAGGAGGTTATGTCAGGATATCTGAGTTCTTGAAGCTAATATGACTGGACAGCACATTTCACTCTAAAACCTGAAAATGGTCAGTGTCACTCTTAATATTCAGAGGACAAAGTGGATCTTAAGTGCTTTACAGGTCAAACAAGGTACATGTTTTGATATTAAGACAGAAATTAGCAAAGTTTTGGATCACCGTATGGTTACTTTGACTGATGGATCAACACAAAACATGAATCAGTTATGAAAGGCTTCCCTTTAGAAATGGCAGAATCTCCAGAAAACATGTTCAACAGCTCCAATAAATAAATATAAAATATTGAAAAAAATCTTGCATTTTTATATATATATACATTTTGACAGCAATTTTGAGGACCATTATGATATTTTCCACAATAAGCACATTTTCCTGTCATGCAATCCTCATTACTACAATGCAAAAAGCATTATTATGAGTCATCATTATACTATTAGTTTTGTTCTTGACATTATTCCCAGTTGTTATTTGCTTTATTTTCTCTTTACTGTAATAATATCCAAAATAAAAAGAAATAGCTTTAATACGATAATGTTTATAAGTTAACAACAAATGCTAGAATGATGTATACATTCTTGAATTAAATTTATTCCTAGTAATGATCATGAGATTTTTATTTGTTAATGAGAATTTGGGACAAAAATGCCCTTAATTGTCATGAAAAATTATTTAACAGTGCAAAATAAAAATCATAACACGTTTTAATAAATGTAAACAAAAAAAAAATGTGACGGCCTTAAAATATACTTTATTTTTATCATCAGTGATACACAATGGATCATTAAAACTAGTTAGAGTCCAACAGGGTCCTCAAACACACACACACACACACACACACACACACACACACACACATATATATATATGCCTAATAGTTGCACAAACATTCCAGTTCCTATCGCTCCAGTGGGACGTCTGCCATCTGTCTGTCTAAACTCAAATTAGTGATCAGGGACAGAGCAGGTTTTCAATTAAACTCTTAGAGGATGAGATGATCACAGTGAAAGGTCACTATAATCAACATTCAAGGGCCCTATTCTGTTTACTACATTAATTCCGTTTTCTATAATACTATAGAACTGAACTGTTAAACTAACTGGAGAGTGACATCATCATTCTGAGACGGGACCCAGTGAGATCATGGATGTGTTTGGAAAAGCCTACTAACACACTCCTCATACTGTTTTTTTCTTGTACATTTATTAAATACTCAGTGTGCAACAAAGCAATACCCTGGCAAACACATATCAATGCATTCAAATCAATACTGTCATGAATGCTTTTTTGAAGTTGTAAATAAAACTAAGATAATTGTAGTACATCTTACAAGAAAATACCATTTCCGTTTTTCTACTTCAAATTTTCATGTTTAGTATAATGTGTAACTTGCCGTTTATTTATAATTATCTGGAAATTTACTCTCTACACCTAATTTATTTAGTGTAGTTAATTAAAAATAAAACTATATAGACTTTTTTTTAACCATAAAAATTTTAAAAACAAAGAAAAAAATACTAAAACTTTAACTAAAATTTTAATGAAACCTATATAACCACTATATAAAAATAAATACTAATTCCAAAAGGTAACAGAAATTATACAATTATACAAAAATAACACTGATTCACACAGAATGACTTAGCAACCACAGCAACACTCAACTCACTGCTTTTACTTCAATGCTGGGAAAAAATCGGTATTGGTTTACTTGGAATTACTTCTCACTGCTAGTAAATTTCACAAATAATGAAAAGTTTTGAGGTAGAAAGACTGAAATTAACATACTCCAATAATGTTTATTTACAACTTTGAAAAATCATTTTTCAGTGTGTTTGAACGTGTCATACTGTGTCACAGATTTACATTTGACATCAACAAATCAATCAGTAAAAAACAGTATGAAGCATGCATTTAGCAGTGTATACTATTCCATTCCTTTCCATTCGTAAGAGCAGAACATTCCTAGCCGTGCGGCAGCTGATCCACGCAGTGGCACATACGATTTTCAGTCTGGATGTTTCTAAACCTGTGGCTCATACATTCTGTACAAATATGAATTCTCATGCTCTGTTTTCATTTTTATTCTATTTATTGCCAAAAAAAAGAGAAAACTAGTTCTTCTTTCATAGCTTGCCCTGCCTATAGTTCTTTAAATCACATTTGTGCATGCTAATTGCTAGAGATGTAGAGAGACATTTTTGTAGTAAAAGACATAGAAAAGATAAAAATGCACCATTTTTTGGTTTTGCTTTTCAACCAGTACCTCCTCGGGTAACAGTCAAAGCTTCAAGGTGAATAGCGGAGGTCACGCTTTATAGTTTTTAGGCGTGCTATCATGCAGTAAGGATATCATGGAAACCTAGCGCTGCGCTTGGACTCGCTCGACATGCTCTTCAGGGTCTGGGCTATTTTGGGTGTATGTTTTACAAACTGTGTTTTTTATTCATACAATGTTACTACCTGAACTAAGCCATGTCCTCTTCCTTCATACTCCCTATATACTGCCATAGTCCTCTGCTAGAGCCAACGCTGCATACAGCATCAAAACATACAAACCTCAAGCTTTCCATCCACGTTTGCTTTTCTTTCCCGCGTCTTTGATTGAGAATGATTTTTTTTTTTCAGCCAATACTCTGAATGTTTTGTACAGAAGAAAATGGTTTAGGATGTTATAGATTAATCTATTTGGTATGATATTCCTATGAATGGTTCTCTTTATATATGTCAAGGTAATGAAATCTGTATTTGTTGGGAATATATAGCACAGAACGCTTCTTTCAGGTACAATGGGAGTCGCGCAAAAGCTCCCGGTGTTTTCTGTCGTGACTGATCCGGGATCAGCTCTAAAGATGAGCTGGAAACCAACACTAGACCTGGATCGGTGACAGAAAACAACTCGGATCGGCTTTGCTATGGACGATTGTGTATCTTAGGGTTTCTTAGCACAATATACAAACAGATGTAAGCTAAATGATGAATCTATGTTTAAATGCTATTAAGGGAAGTGTGGGACACGACCAGATGTTCACGTAACGTCTGTATGATGAGTTTTAAGCCCTTCTCTGGAGGTGCAAAGGAGCAAACCTTCATTTTTGTTGCATTTTTGAAGAACAAAAGACCAGTTTTGTCCCATTATCTTCCCTTTTGAACTTGCTGCTTTGACAATTAAATATTTTAATAGGTTTTAATTATACGGTGATCTATTTATTGTTTCGGTCATTAATTTATTCTTTTTATTATTAGAATTTAATAATTTGCATTGGTTTATTTATATATTTATGTATGAACTTTAAGTTTATCATTTCTGACATGATGTATAAATTATGCTAATTGGGGCTTTTTCTGTCTTTCTTCTTTTTTCAATTTTACAATAAAAATGATATGAAATGCATACTCGGATCATTGTGTTCATGCAGTCGCCATGGAAGCTTAGTAAAAAGATGGAATTAATTTGGTTTGAAAATTCTAATAAATAAATGAAAGGGGGGAAATAACCGATACAAAATCTGTTCACATTTTACATAGATTTAGCACAACATTTAAAATTAAAATTAAACATTATTTTTTAATCAGGATGTCAGACAATTTGGATGCACACATAGTATATGAGGAAATTAATTTTTTTTTTTTTTTTTTTTTTTTGACCACATGGACAAACAAGTTTTACTTAGTGTTAATTATAAATAAATAAATAAAAAACATTTTAGTAATTTTATACCAGGGCTATTATTGTTAACTAAAACTATTTAAAGGGGGGGTGAAATGCTATTTCATGCATACTGAGTTTTTTACACTGTTAAAGAGTTGGATTCCCATGCTAAACATGGACCAAGTTTTAAAAATTAAGTTGTACGTTTGAAGGAGTATTTCTGTTCTAAAAATACTCCTTCCGGTTTGTCACAAGTTTCGGAAAGTTTTTTTCGAGTATGGCTCTGTGTGACGTTAGATGGAGCGGAATTTCCTTATATGGGTCCTGAGGCACTTCTGCCGGAAGAGCGCGCGCTCCCGTATAGCAGAGCACTGAGAGCACAACAGACTTCACTGATCAGAGCGAGAGCGTCGCAAATGTCACAAAAGAAGTGTGTTTTTGGTTGCCAGGGCAAGACAACCCTGCACAGATTACCAAAGAAAAAACAGCATTAAGGGACCAGTGGATGGAGTTTATTTTTACAGAGAAACAACGGAGTTGTGCAAGTGTTTGTGTTTGTTCCCTGCATTTCGAAGATGCTTGTTTTATAAACAAGGTCCAGTTTGACGCCGGATTTGCACATCATTTATTTCTTAAGGATAATGCAGTCCCAACGAAAAAGGGTCACGATCGTGTGTTGGAACCACAGGCGGTGAGTAAAACTGCTTAAAATATCTCTGCCTCCTTGTTAGTGCGTCCGCCTCCCATCGGAGACACGGGTTCGAGCCCCGCTCTGAGCGAGTCGTTGCTGCTGCTGCTCTCGTTCAGTTTCAGCCTCGGGATCTGATTCTGGATCATAAATAAACTGCTGAATCTGACTGTAAGCCATGGTTTGTTTTGGATGATGTTTTTTTCCTCAAGGTAATGTCACAGTTTCCACATGCTCTCAACGCAAAAGCCTACTCGCGCTCATGATTCTTTAGCTCCGCCCACACGTCACGCCTCCAGTCGGTCGTGTTTTTCCGGGAAAAATCGGTACAGACTATCTTTCTCTTATGAATATAATAAAACTAAAGACTTTTTGGAGTTATGAAGGATGCAGTACTACTCTATAGTTACTCAAGATTAACAGGAGATTGAGTGAAAACGAGCATTTCACCCCCCCTTTAAAAAAAATGAAAAAAAAAAAATATATATATATATATATATATATACATTTGTTACTTAAAATAATTACCTTAAACTAAACTTTGAAAACTTTTATAAAATACATTTTTATATTTAGACATTTTATATTTATAGAAAATTAAATAAAATGAATAAATGCTAGGCTATATAGACATAAAATGGCAAAAACACAACAAAATTACTAAAGACACTAAATCTTTAAAATATTGACAAAAACTAAATAATAGTATATCCTTGATAATAAAATAACACCATTTTATATTAACTCCATAAGAACATATTTTGAATGTAACAGTTTAAATGGTTGTTGCACAAAACATGCTTTTCAAAAGATTTGTTACAATGTGTGTTTATGATTAAATTTGTATCCACCTTCATTGTGTGGAAAACAGCAGCTTGGGTTTTAAAATGTTCTTTTATGCTCCACAGAAGAAAGAAAATCATATAGGTTTGAAAGAAATGAGTTATAGATGTCAGACTTTTGATTTTAGGTGAACTAGAGAAAGATTTAGTTAGAGAGCTCATCACAGAGAACAAAATCTCCACTTTTAGGGAATGAAATAAAGTTTTCCTTTTCTTTTGGATGTGGCAGATATTAAAAGACAGCGACTCGGTGGCTTCTTAAATAAATTTCCAATTATAATGAAGGGACTGATGTGGTGGATGACTGAAGGCATCAGTTCATCTTTATTACCATCAGTTAATGAGAATCAATCTCACTCTCGCCTCATCTGAACTCTCCCAGGGTCACAGATTATGAATTAGGGTTCTCATAATGAATTGTCTTAATGTGACCGTCTGTGCGTCTGTTATGAGCTTTTCTTGGCAGAAGGTGAAAGTCTGAGTTAAAAGTTTGAGGGCAGTCAGTGGCCTGTTAGCGATATGAGAGGAAATACGACTGGAGGGCGATAAAAACGGACAGATTGATTGTGTTGAAGCATGAAGGACAAGCATCACATCTGCTGCATCCTTATAAATCCTGTCTGTGAGTAAAAAACACATCTGAGGTTTAAGAAGTTTGACTCCACGACTGAAAATCCAACAGATCACGCTGTATCAAGGTAATCCAGCACATACACACGCAGGTATTTTTGAGTGTAAACACTGTTTAGCATAAACTAATGATAAATGTTTAAAAAAGTTGGTTTTATAGGCTATACGGTTTATAGCCTATAAAACTATATGGTTTTACAGGGTTGAGTACTAGCAAACCACAAGCAGCTCTGGGAGCAACGACCTTACTGTTTCAGGAAGCCGTCTGGTTATAATGGTAATTTCATGTCATTTTCATCTTAAATTTCTTTGTTTTCCAGCCACCATTAAGGAAGCACATCCGTGTGTTGTTTTTTTCTAAGGTATTAAAAAAAAAGCTCCCCTGCTGAACAAAAACAATAAAAACCTTCACAAAATGTGTAATGATTAGGCTATAATGGGAATTGTATTGGTTTTAATGGAGACTATAATGGTCCCTGTGGGTCTTTGTTGGGAATATGTTGCCTTCTATGGTAGCATGTTAAAACCACTAAAGCCTAATGGGATATATGGCCCAAAACACACTGCAGGTGTAATGGTTAGAGGTTAATAGTTAACCATTGATGGTTTGTAATTGTATCTGAAAACCATTAGCAACTCTGTTTGTGTTTTCAGCAGGGACACTTTTTTTTATAAATATAAACACTGTTTAATATACTAACAAGTAATGATTGTTTAAAAGTTGGTTTGATACTTCATTAAGAGAGTGATGTCATGAGTTGAGTATGTTGGTAAGTATTAGCAGTGGTGTGTAAATGATAAATATAATATCTTAAACTTGCATAGTGAATTTAATCCCCTTTATGTCTTAAGTGTTAAATGCCTTAATAAATCTTTGTCATCATCAGAATTATTGAGTATTATTCACTTGACACAATGTTATTTGTTTATATTCATCTTTTTTTTTCAAATGTATAGTTTAAAGGGGAAAAAAGGGTTGTTTATACATGACATTAAGTAAAACACATTTTAATTCCTTTGTATTGTTTTTTTTTTTTTTTTTTTTGCATTACTTTGATGCAATATGCTGTGAATATATATTGCTGTATTTAAGGTAAAATATATCACTCTTTGGTTGTGTCTCTACCAGAGAATTTTAGTTTTTTGTTGTTGTTGTTTTACAAATTTTTTATTTTTTTTAATTAATGGAATGGTTTGAAACATGGTAAAGGTTTTGGCACTTGATATGTAAACACATACACACACACACACACACACACACACACAAACACACTCACACACACACACACACACACACACACACACCAAAAGGTTGAATGATCCTGAAAAAATAGTAACACTTGTACACCTTGCTGTCAAAAATAACTGCTTTGGAAATGAATGGAATAAAGAATTTCATCTAGTGGAAATGTTTGGTACTGCACCCAATCTAAATCTTACTGCAAGCTCATTTTTGCGATATCAACGTCAAATTTGGAACACAACTTGTTTAGATGTGTGGCTTTCATTTTCTCACAGTTTTAGAGTAAAACATTTTGGAAATATACTTATTTTATATAAAATTTGAAAATCTTATTTTTGTAAACTTAAAATTACAAGTTGAAAATTTCATATTCAGGTAAAAAAAAAAAAAACATCACTGAACAAAAATATAGAACAAGATCCCCCTCATGAGGACAATCAGCGGGTTAAAGCTGAAAACTGTTTCATGCTAGATTGCACATGCTATTATTTGCCCATAATCCGCTCTGCAGTGAGTAACGCTGGAGCACTGGAGGACACCTGGAGCAGATATCAGATGTGTGTTTGTATGGCGATGGATCTCTCTGTGTTCATTTGCTCGTTGCTGTTTTGCTGAGCTTTGCAAACCAAAGTGCCGAGTCTCTGCCATCGCCACTCCATCCAGATCAGATTTTAATCAACAAAAACTTTGGTTTGGACAGCTCTTGCACAAACATCCCATCACATACATCTCACTAACAGCCCCATAAGATCAGAATTAATTTCCCTGTGAAGAAGACGACAAAAAATAGATATCAAACGTGGAATAGTAGATGTTAGTATGCATACAGATTTGTCCAAGATGTAATCACACAGAAGTTTGTGGCACACGAATACCACTGTGATTTATGAGGCATACAGACTGTTTAATATTTCAGCCAATGTAAAATTAGTATCACAAATCTCAGAGGAACACAGCATTTACTGAATGAATCACATCACCTCAGTTCTGCCTAAAAATAGCTCCTGATGTAAATTTTGAGGTGTCCTTGAGCAAGAAATATGAGGGGTGACAGGTAAAAATATCATTACCAACCCATTGATTTCCATTGGTCAAATATCTCTTACCCTATAGTGCCACTGTGTGGTTTAATGTGCAATTTAATCATTTATTTAGACATTGTTATGGAGCTATATTAGTATTTGGACATTTTAATCACTCTTGAAAATTCTGTTTTGTTATATTAAATATCTGTATCTGCAAAAATCTAATTCGGAAGGTGGCTTGTCTTTTCTTTAACTTTTTATTTGTTAATTTATTGGGTGATTCTCTCTCTCTCTCTCTCTCTCTCTCTCTCTCTCTCTTTAGCCTTTATATTTGTTATTATAATAATAATTATTATTATTTATTAATTTTTTGGTCAAGGTATTAAAAAGGAACATTTATTTGTATTTAAATTAAAATTTTTAATTAAATTTTTACATTTATTTTTATTTATTTATTTATAACCTATGTTTATTTGTCTTTTATTTGTTTTTTTTTTTTGTTTTTGTTTTTTTTTTGTGGTTGCTTCAAGTCAAATGTAAATCATCTGCTTGCAGAGTGTGTTTGTGCATCTTTAAATGAACAACTCTTGTTTATTATATTTTAATTTAATGCAATGATTGTTAGACATTTTTTAAGTAATGCTAAATAATACATTTTGGGACAACTGTCAATTTTCTTTCATTAGCATTGCTAATTACATTAACTCATCTCTAATAATAAACAGACAACTTAAAAACTGTATTTTATGTTGTGTTGTTAAGTTGAAATAATTATTACTATTGTTGTTATTGTTATTATTGTGATTTTAGTTTTTTTTTATGTATGTTGACTTTTTAAAGCAAAACTGTTAATTTTTGTAAGCATTGTATTGAAAGGATATTGATTGAACCCCCTTAGCTGTTATAAATAGCTTCACGGGGCTTATTGCTTTTATAAAACGGTTATTCCACATAAGTAGTAAGGTTTCACAGAATAAAATAGAGCAAATAAACTGTAATGATATTGATAAAAACAGTATTCTTCCACCAAACAATGTAGTTGCTCAGAAACAGTTGTGGTTTCAACAAAGTGGTTGCCGAGCAATACACAGAAGTAAACGATGGTGTAAGTTTGTAGTGTAATTTACAATACACTGTAAAAAATAATCCGTAAAATAAACTGTAAAAATACGGCAACTGTGGTTGCCAGAATTATACCGTAAAAAAAAACAGTAACATTGTTTTACGTTTAATGGTTTTATAATGTAAAAAATACAGTAACACTGTTTTAGGTTTAACAATTTTACCTTAAATTTACAGTTTTATACCATAGTTTTATTTAACTGATATAATATTAATATACCAACTTATTGAATTACTGAAATCTGTTTTGTACCTTTGTACACTGGTAAACACCAGCAGCTGGTGACGAGAAAGTCACGTGATGAAACAAAGCCCCTCACCAGCAGCTTTTTTATAATCAGATCAGTCTGGTTCACACAAGCACTAAACACCATCATGGTGAGACTCATTAAACTGAAATATGCAATAAACATTAATTTAACAACATTATATGTTGTAACATACAATCCTAATAAACATAACGGATAAGAAAAAAATAATAGGAAGAAACATAGTTATTTCAAAGAATAAACAAAATGCAATGCAGAGAATTCTGGGAATGTCAGTTTATGGTTTGTCCCTGTAAATTTTACAGGTAATTACCGTTAACCATTTAACAGGTTTTTACTGTAGCATTCCCACAGTTTATTACCGTTAAAATCACAGTAATTTTTTATAGCTTCGAACTTGGCTCAACCAATCAGAATCAAGTACTGGAACTATCTGTTTTATAATCATAAATAAATATGTGCTGATTTGGGATTTATTCTCATCACACTTGGCAAAGAACTCTTGTGGATGATGGTTCCTGCAAGCATCTGTTAGTGGCAGTGAGGCCTGATGCAGAGACATCTGAGTTCAGCTTGAAAGTTTATTTTCCATCGACAGCCAATTAAAAGTAGCAATGGATTCTGATGTTTTTTTATTTAATTATTATTATTCTTTTTTTTTTCAAGCAATATATTAATTGTAAATATTTAATTGTAGAATAGGGTTTTTTTCAGTGGCTGATTTCTCACACATGCAGTTTCCATTGCTATGTTAATGCATTCAAGTACAGCGATGCACAGCAAATACCATTTGAATGTTCACTTAATTATATATTTTTTAAAGTAATATTTGGGAGAATTAATAGTTGTCATCAATATCAGAGTGTGGTTATAAAGTGTGGTGATATTTTTATCTGCTTTCCTTTTTCAGTAGTATTTCATTTATTATTTACTGTTCTTAAAACATTTTTAAAACTAAATA
The DNA here is from genome assembly GCF_023724105.1 of Carassius gibelio. Taxonomy (NCBI): domain Eukaryota; kingdom Metazoa; phylum Chordata; class Actinopteri; order Cypriniformes; family Cyprinidae; genus Carassius; species Carassius gibelio. Next base: position 29,039,803 of record NC_068372.1, read on the forward strand.
TACAAATATTTTCATATTTGTTTTAATCCTGTGAAATTCAAATTGTTGACTTACTGTATTTTTATTTTATTCATTTCTCATGTGATTTGTCTTTTTTTCTTGTCTGTTACATGTGATGTTTTGTGTAAATTTCTGAAGATTTTTTCTGCTTCCCATAAATCTTTTTATCTGCTGTCCTTGTTGTTGTTTTTTTATAAGGGCAGTATGAGGACTGATATCTGAAGTGTTTAAATACAGCAGCTGATAAGCACATAAAATCAGACATGAAGTTGAGCTCAAAAAGTGTTCAAAAGTGCAGTCACTTTATGTTCCTGTGAACCTAAAACTTTCATATACAAGATTAATGTTTCACTTATAACAGTTATCAGCTTCTGACAGACAGTTGCGATGCCTCACATTGACTCTTGATGGTTTTGACTTTGCTTTCATGGTTGCTCATTAACCAGTATGACCCATATAACATGTAAGGTTTGTATTATGGATATACTTAGAAAGCTTAAATAATGGCACAGCTTCACCAGAAAAAGCTTTTAATAGTTGGAGGCTTTCAAATGTTTAATTATAAATGACTTTTACAAATGGAAATTAATCGTTGCAATGTCTCTGTGTCACAACAACCAGAGGAACAACGGTTTAATTGCAGATTTTACATCCTTCAGTGGTTTTATCAAGTGGTTTGGGTCTCCAATTATATTTCTTTTTTGGAAGAGAAAAAAAAAATATCACACGGGAAATACTTTTTTGTTAAAGTTTTGCAAATCCCACGTCTGACGTTAATATTTCAACATTTGTTTTTAAATGAAGACTGTGGATAACTGATGCAGTGTTTAATAAACAATTTAATTAAACAATATATATCTCTGCAAGTTCAAATCCCAAAAGCATAGTCTTGGTTCAAAAATTAATTCAACGATTTCAGACAAATAAATGCACAAACATTTGAAGAATTTAGCACTAGCTTTTAAAAGTCTTCCTTATAGAATTCTTAAACAACAAATAATTCCTTAAGTGTGATTAATAGTGTTTTGTCCATCTTGTGTTGAATGTTATTTGTATATGTATATATTATTATATGTTTGTAATGTTTACAATGTTTTGATGGCTTGTCTTACACATGTGGCTTTGTAATGGGGTATAAATATAATATTTAAATTCATAAAAACTATTGATGAAAAATTACGGTGACCTGCTTTTACTTTTAATTTCTAAAATGTAAAAATTGGCTGAAGTGCACATAAAACATTCATTCATCACAATGCATATGTTCTTAGGAAATAATGAAAATCCTGTTTGTAAAAGCAACTATGTGTAGTTTTATGGATTTTTGTGACTTTGGCGCTTCCTAGCGTTTAGAGAGGACTTCAGTGTGGTAAATATATCACTGTCCTAATACAGAGGATAGCTGTACACATGCATTTGTTGCTGTGGAAAGCGATCAGCCTTTTTTTTTATCTGCTAAACCAACTTACACATTCTCATCACAGACGTTTGGAATGATTTTAATATTTCAAGGTAAAAACCTTACATACAGTTGCTTTAATGTCTGAACTATGCAGCTGTTTTAGTCCTTATTCTAGGCTTAATAGCAGAATATCCTTCCCGAAGGGGAAGATGTTATTGATCAGGCAGGTGAAGTAGTGGAACCAGGGGTAGTAGGCCTCTCTCTGACGGGTCGCCCCGGCTTTGATGATGTTCAGAGCAGCTTCAATGGCAGGATAGGCAGTCATCGTGCTGAATCCTCTGCAGAGAGATTCGATAGAGAATACAGTTATGGGTGATTCAGCCAAGTACTACTATGATGCATTTAAAAACCATATTGACTGTATGACAGTGAAATTAATGCAAACTGACAGGTAAAATGTGCTTAATATAGACAATATTTAAAAAAAGAAAAAAACTATTGTCCAGACATGTTCCTTTACAGTCAGTGGGTTGTGTCAGTGTGTGTGAAGTTGCTTGAACGATGAATCATGATCCAGTAGAAAATGAGAGGCGTCTGGTGTCGATAGTTATGTTTAGCACACTGTTCTGTCCACTATAATAGATCACCAAAGTAACAAGATAAATGAGCCTGAGGACAAACTGCAAATGAATTCATAAACTGCTTCCTAAAAATATCTTGAGTGATGCACAGAATAGAACGGAACATTGATTGCATTTGAACAGCAACTAGTCCTCGAAAGATCTGGACAAAACTTTAGTTAATAAAAATACAAATGTTCATTGTCAGTTCATGTTTGCTCATAATAATATTAACAGACTTTATTATTATTAACAGATTAATGGATGTATTTTTATTTAATTTTTTTAAAGATGCAAATCGCATGTTAATTTGCATGTTTTTTCAAGATGGTCACATGAACTCCAGTAGAGGGCACTCCACTCAGGACTCTTGCATTTGGTGTCTGAACTCTATTTCCAATAATCCCGTGCTTAAGGCTAACCACTACCAGGTGTTCCTCATTGCCACTCACCTCTATGGTGTTTGGACTATCAGTGATTGCGAGGTCTTGTTTAGCCCAGTCTGACATTTCAGAGCGGTTTCCTTGTGTTTGTTCCTGTCGTGTATTATCTTGGCCTGTTATTCACTGCCGCCTGCCCCTTTGACCATTTCTCTTGTTTTTTGACTGTTTATGCTGATTGCTGCCTGCCCCGACCTCTGCCTGCGAGACGTCTATGTCTCTGGGTTATCTGTGTTATCCCTGACACTGTTGATTGCCCTTGTCTGTTTCTGACCGTGATTAATAAAAGCTGCAAATGTATCCGCTTGCCTTTGACTCAATGTTACAGTTATAACCAAAGTGATAAATGGCATGTTTTTTTTTTTTTTTTACTTCGTTAAAATTATCTTTTTCAAACAATTTAACTAAAAAGTTTATTTTAAATATTCAAAAATTAATTTCAAGCTGCAAAGCAACAAAATGTGATTTACCTCTGAGGTCTAAGGGTATTTTTGGGGCCTGGAAAAGTTTTGTCATGCCCTGACATTTGTGCTTTTTTCAGTTACTTATAAACATATAAATGGCTTTGCTGTGTGATAGAAATGCTGATTTAAAAAAAGAAAGAAAAAAGCTGTAATTATTATATAATTTACTTGAAAAAATTGTTACGTAACATACTAACATTTTAGTATGTTCCTGTGACTCAGTGGTAGAGCATTGTGTAAGCAGCGCAAAAGGCTGTGGGGTTCGATACCCAGGGAACTCATGTTAGGCAAAAAAAAAAAAAAAAAAAAAATTTACATTTGCATTTAAAAAAAAAAAAAATTGTTATTACTTTGGCTGAATATAGCATTTCTGATATTCCAAACATACAAAACAAAGTCCTCATTTTTGTCTGCAGTGGTTAAAAAAGTGTTAAAACATAAAACCAACTTGATCTTATTCATTGCTGCTTCTGTGTCGACCAGTCCGATAATCAAGATGGAAATTGAAACGTTGCTCTTCTTGATTGCCAGTTCATTCTGCAACGCTCCAAAGAATCCATTCAAAGCAAACTTGGTCGAGGCATATGGAGCCACAAACGGACTCGCCACCTTACCTGAATCAGGGAGGAAAAGAGCCAACTTTTTCAGTTCTAGCGGAAATATTTAGATCAGTGGTTCCCAACCTTTTTCCGCTCGCGGCCCACACAACCACACACATATGTTTGCGCGGCCCACTTCAAAAAAATTAACTGACCCTGCTATTGTTGGGTTAATAGCATAGTACTCAGAAGCTAGATTGTTAACTTTATTTATTGAATGAACTTGAGCTGTGCGATATATATATATATATATATTAAAAAAAAAAAACTATCACGATTTCTTTGATCAATTTTGCGATTGTGACACACACCGATATGATTTTACAGTCATAAATGCATTCAGGATTAATTTGAAACATATTTCCAAAAGAAAACTAATTAGAGCTATTAAAAAGTTGTAACGTCTCTATAACAGACATAAGTCAAAATTATCACTATAGTAAAGATGTCACAAAATGTATAGACTTATGGCAACAAAAAAATTAATAAATCCCAAGTACAGGGACCTTTTTTCTTTTTTGCCATGCATTGTTCATAGAACTCATTAATTGTAGCGGTGCCTCAGGTGTTTGCAGTGTGTATACAGTTTATGTATGCGGTCAGTAGCGAGAGCGCATAAATATAACGCGAAAGCACATTAAAATAATGCACGAGAGCACAGATTTCCTTTGCGCTGTCACAAAACCAGACGTACTTGCTCAGATACACGCTGCTCTCCGCGGAGAGAGTGTGCACACTTAAAACGTGTCTCCTCTCACTTAAACTGCGTCCTGTTCACTCACAATTCTCTCTATGCTCATTAATTATTTTCGCACGTTTTTATTTCTAGCCTTTTACCGCGTGCAGTGTGAACTCTCTGATCCGTTAACATGGGCTCAGAAAAAGGCACATCACAGACAGTGTGTGAACCCGGAGTTAGGCATATGCCCAGTCTGTTCTGTTCTCGCGCTAGGCGCAATGCATTGGTTCTGATAGCATACTGCGGGAGGTCAGGGCCGCGGAAAATCGTGCTATAAAGCGATTTAGAAATCGCACACGATCAAATCGTGATTTTATGACGATTTATTTTAATTGCACATCCCTAGAATGGACTGGAGATGAACAGAAAATAATTGGCGGCCCACCTGCAATACCACCGCGGACCACAGGTTGAAAACCACTCATTTAGATTAATATTAACTGGACATGAACCAAAAAAAGTTAAAGACTCACCTGCCAAAGAAGACACTATAATGATGGATCCACCAGACTTTTCCAGAACAGGAAGAGCTGCTCCGGCCATTTGCAGAAAACTCACAAAATTCACCTGTAACAATTGAGACATCTGTGTGGAAAGAAAATGCAACAAAATTGCAACACTGCAGCAACAAGATCCTGTGTTTGACCTGCATGAGAGACCTCACAAAATCTGCGTCTCCATTCCAGAGTTCAATATTGACTTCTCCAACATGATTCAGCACTAGAAAGTCCAGCCCCCCTGCAGGACGGATATTAGGAGTATCATGCTCAATACATTCGGCAAAGTTGGGAAGAATTAGGTTTTCTTTTTTTTTTTAAAGATGTTTCTTCACCCACCAAGGCTGTGTTTATTTGATGAAAAATCATTAGAATGATTTCTGAAGGATCATGTGACACTGAAGACTGGAGTAATGATGCTAAAAAATTATGCTTGATCACAGCATTCACATTTTATTATATATTATAATGGAAAACGGTTATTTAAAATTGTAAAAAATATTTCACAATATTACTACTTTCATTGTATCAGGGCACACAAAATCTCAAAATCCCTGGCAGCCCTTCAGGAATGCACACTTCAGAAATAAAGTGTGAAATAAAAATAAATAAAAATAAAATAAAAAATCATAAATTGGATAGGAGTTGAAATGTCAATCAAATCATTGTCAAAAAACAAATAACAAGAGAGGAACTGTATTTAATTATGTACAGGGTATCTGCAGAATTTGTAGGAATCAGTATAGGGAATTTAATGACACCTTTAAAGAGCTTCACAAATAAACTGCGTGAGGGCAGGACAATGACTATACAGTATTAAACCGCAAAAATGCATTATTTACAGTTCACAAAAACAAAAAGGTCTTATAAAATGATAAACATCAACCATTTTTAAGAAAATGGATGAGTCAAACATAAATTCTTATAATAACTGAAAACAAAAGTATTACTGTCAGCTTTTTTAACTGTGTTTTAAAAACATGTAAAAACATGGGTGGATATTCGCATTCATCTGAACATAAACAGCAGAAAGCCTTACTGAAAATTCTAATTTGTTATTAATACTACATTATCAGGCATTATAGTAGAGATGAAAAGAAAATGCCATAGAAAGTTTTCTGAAGACAGTCGGTTCCCTTCAGAGACACATTCATATAACAGCACCCGTGCAGTGTTTTGACTTTGAAACGTGCAGTGAAATCATAGTCTTAGATTTTCTTTTTGATACATTTTCTGGAAAACACAATGGATGTCCCTGAACGTCATGATTTTGGGAGCAATGTGTATTTTAAATCAGTAAATGCAGCTTTGGAGAGCAGAAGAAACTTCTTTCAAAAACGTTGAAAATAATCTTAAATATTCCAAATAGCTTATGTATTTCACATGCAATGTGTGATGCAATCACTTCTCACCCAGTTTTTCCACAGCGTATTTGAAGACTCTTTCAGGGTCGGTGTGGACAGACATGTCTCCGGTCACATACATCGCCTTCTGAGCGCCCAGTTTCACACACTTCTGCACCACCTGAACATCCACAGGACAGACGCAGACAGCGCATGAGTTCTGTAAATCTCTATTGTTCACTTGCTCAGTTTTTACTTTCATGTAAAATCATTGTATTATTGCTCCTCTTACAGAGAATTCTAACATTTCTCAGCTTTGACAGCCTCTGTGTTATTTGACATAAATATGTTTTTGAAAGCAATTATAAACCATTGTTTAAAAACTGTTCTGGGACAAAACAACTGACCGTTTTTAAAGCATTTTCTCGTCTGGCAGTGATGACGATCTGAGCTCCAAACTTTGCATAATGGTAGGCCATCTGCTCCCCAATCCCTGAACTGGCCCCTGTGATCAGCACTCGGGCCCCCCGAACAGACTCTATATGCAGGAACACATTTCAGGACATCCCATTGCTTTTCAGGTAACTTTAACCAGCCACGACTTGATCACTGAATTACTTAAGGCTTGAACTCCCATAAAGGTCAAACTATAAAAGCTAAAAGCAATCTTAACTATAAAGCCTATATTTGATGCTCAAATTTCTGAGGCCCCTAAATGATCAACATGATCAAAACATGTGCTTCGCATGTTTTTTGCTGTCAAATCTTTACGGATTTTAATAAAGTAAATATATGAATATCTTTCATAGTTTTAGTAATATTTCAAGATGAACACTTACTGTACCGGACTGGAGCGACTTAGGTTTACTTGATCATCCATACATTATTTTTCAATTTTTTTAAATCATGCTCAAATTTGAGTCTCAAATATGATTTTCAGGCTTTTAAGGAAAGTTTATTTGTTCATCTTTCAATCATCATTGTATTGCATTAAATGTTTTGATAATTAAGATGATATTTAAATGTTTATTTTTCTAAGATGTATTATTGGCAGATATATAGAGTGGCAACAGATGTTTATATTATTATCATTGTTATTATATTATTATTGTTTATTATCAATAATAATAATAATAATAATAATATGTATGCATCTACTATACTGTTAGAAAAATCTCAGAGATTTACATTACATGCCATCAAAATTTCATCTTTCTTTTTGGCTACATAAATACCTGCATATATTTTCCTTTTAACAGCATATTTTGCTGAATAAAACTGAGTTTAAAATTTTTAAAATAGTTTTTATTTCAATTGTGGCTTTACAGAGTTAAAACGTTCCCTTAAATCTTTAGATCATCAGCACATGCCTTTTTAACCAAGGTTACATTGATATGAACAAACCATAAGTTACATAACCCTAATAAAAGAGTCGGCCAACCATTTTCAAAACTACAGTTAAGTTGATTAAAGTTCTTGTGGACTGCTTGCAAACACTTGGTATTTTGAGTTAAATTTGGAAGCAAAGCCAGTGTTAAAGCAGTCTAAAAAAATAGTTGTCTTCAGAAGATTCAAGGAACTGCTGAAACATTAAAGTAACTCTTTACAATAAGGATCCATTAGTCAGAGGTGGAAAGTAAAGTATGAAAATATTCTACTCAAGTAAAAGTACCATTACATTAATACAATTTTACATAAGTACAACTAAATAAAGCAAAAACGGATGATATGGTGTCTAAAATGCAAGTCTCTTAATTAACTTCTTGTTTATTGAACTGTTGTCAAAAAAAATATCTTTATGTAATCATGCTGATTTTTTTGAGAAATACGGGACTCTTCGTGTGATATTTATTTACTACATGAAATTATATAAATATATAAATTTTCCACCCCTATATCTTACATTTTGTAATCATTTTAAAACTTTTTAACAGACTGAATCATGCGGTGAAAAAAAGACAGTCTAAAAGTGCACGTGCACTAGTATAATCTACTAGACCTCACAGCACTCTGTAGGTTTTGGTTTAAGGAAAAATATTGATAATGTCAAATCGCGCATCATCAAAACAACAATTACGATTTTAATCGCAGACTATATACATATATCGCACATGCAACAGTCTTTTTGAGTAATTTGTGCAAAATCTTTTGCTAAACTGTCAAAGGTTAATTTTAACCCCCAATGCAACAATGCAAGTACAGTATTTACCTTCCCTTACGAAAGGAAAATATATTTACCAATATATTTCTTAAAATATATTGTAATATATTATTTTCCCTTTTTATTTTCTAATATATAAATATATTTCAATACATTTAATAATATATTGATGATACATATGTTTTGGTCTTTGTTGGTCTCAAACATTCACGTGATGTGAATTCACAGGTCAAAGTTAAGCCAACCTGAACTCTGCTATTGCGCATGCATATGAATGGAAGTCAATGAAATGAAAAGTCTAGTGCAGGGGTGTCAAACCCAATTCCTGGAGGGCCAGAGCCCTGCAGAGTTTTGTCCAACCCTGCTTCAACACATATACAATGTAGCTTTCAAATACGCCTGAAAGACTTGATTAGGTGTGATTGGATCAGGTGTGTTGAATAAGGGTTGAATCAACTATGCAGGGCTCCGGCCCTCCAGGAATTGAGTTTGAAGCCCCTGGCATAGAGGTAACCCTTATGAAACAAAAATATATTGTAATATATTGGAAAATATCATGTAATATATTAGGCATATATTCTTATATATATTTATAGTTTTCCAATATACTGCAATATATTAAAAGCGGCAATCATTTGTATATTTTGCAATATATTATATAACATATGTATTAAATGTTTTAATGATAATGAGTCTAGTGCTTCTGACTGACATGTAAACTGGCCAACCATTGATGAGCGTCTGTATGATTCAGCCAATGAAATGAGGTCTTTTGGAGGCAGGCGGTTTGTTGGCGTGTAGTATTTTACTAGATCAATTTATTTGAAAATTAAAATGGATATTTCAAAATTCTTCAAAAAAAAAAAATCAAGTAAAACCACCCCAGCCAACACTTGAACGCCAAGATACAACAGCTTCAGGTAGCCTATCTGTAAATTTTAATCATAGTATTATATTTCTTTTTCGGTTTTAAATTGTGTCTGATTTAACGTTACATTTTGAACATCTAACAGTTAACGGTTTCGCAGCAGTCTTTATTTCGCAAAGGAAATGGTTTCACACAAAGCATGTTGTTGTGCTCTGCAGCAACACACAGCGGTGTTTACTGAACAAATTTGCTTGAGTAAATGATTCGCTGACCCATTCATAAAAACAGTTGGTTACTTTTTTTCTGAATGAATCATCCGTTTCAAACGATTCCATTGATTAAATGACAGACCGACTCACTCAGGCATGCCGCCATCTAGTGACAAAGTACCATTCTAATTTTTTTAAATGTCATATTTCTGTATTCCAAATTTTATATTTGATGGATTTTTCTGGTCTAAGCCCCGGATCTCAACTCACCCTAGAACCGCCCCTGAATACACAGAAAATATATCCTTGTGTTGCGGGTGAAACAGAAAAGTGTAAGCTGCCTACAGCTCAAATTCTCCAAAATGGCGCTACGGTGATGCGGAGAGACACAGATGGATTCGTGCAAAAAGTACTCCCATCGCTTCATAAAATTGATAAGATTGAATCTCTGATGACAGATGGACTACTCTGACCTTTTCTGTCATACTTTTCTGGACCTTTTCTGGAGATGTAATTTACTTGGAAGTCTATGGGACAGTTACAAGCCTCCCGGTTTTCATCCAAAATATCTTAAATTGTTTTCCGAAGACAAACGAAGCAGTTTTAATTTTGTCAACGAGGACTAGGCAAAGAATATTTGTTAACCAGCATTTTTGTAATTTTTTTTTAATTTATGCTGCATTTTAGTTAACGGGATGAGATTGGACTATTATAATGTTATTTAAGGACTACCGGACACTTAAAATACATCCTATAGAGTATCTCATGAAAATACAGCTATGGATTAAGTGAAGGTGAACAGGTGGGTAAAAAACTGAACGTGTGTCACTATTACATTCATGCCTTCCATCTTAAAGGGATAGCATTCCTATTTAGTACCTATCCGTGTCATTAATGTTAACCAGCAAAAGATGTTAAATAAATGTACTCATGTTAAGTAAACCTACTGTGTCAAAAAAATTATAATAATAAAAAGTTTAATTTGTATTTCATATACAGTACGTCTTATTGTGCTTTTTCAAAAAATATTATATATATATGAACAACTATAATTTTTAAGTTGCTCCCTTTTAACTATTGTTTAAAGGGATAGTTCACCCAAAAATGAAAATTGTCGTTTAAGTTTTTTCAAATTTAATCCTTGATTCAAATTTCTCATAAGCTAAATGATTCGGTCTAAAGAGAGAAGAATTAATGACCATTTTTGTTTGAAATCTACATATAAAATAGCTACCAAAATAAATGTTTGTAACTGCAGTTTGACTAAAATAATGACTAAAAGTTGACACAAATGCAATGACTTTTCATCGACTAAAACACAAAAAAAACTAAAACAATGAAAGACTAAAATGTGACTAAGACTGTTAAGCATTTTTGTCTCAAGATAAAGACTTTGACTAAATCAAAAATGCTTGTCAAAATGAAGACCGTATCGAAGTTTTATGGGTTTGAAACGACAGTGATTAATGACAAAAAATTATGGGTGGAGTAACCCTTTCTGTATCTATCTTTCTTGTGATTTTGGCGCCAATTTGCTCTCCTGCCCATTATTTACTGCAGTAGTTTACAGGGAGATATTTATTTATTTATTTATTTTTACTCCAAAATTGTCGCGTTTTTAAAATGCAGTGAAGTAAAATACTTAAAACTAAATATTTAAGTATAAGTAAAATTGGAGGTTTTAAAAACTACTTTTAAAAAGTAGAAGTACACAAAAAGCTTCTCAATTACAGTAATGCGAGTAAATGTTATTCATTACTTTCCACCTCTGCCATTAGTAAATGTTAGTTAATACATTACAGTTTTTTTCAATCGCTAACAAGCGCTTAACCATACTTCAGATACTTTTTCTAAACTCTTAACACAGACTCACACCTACAAAACACAATTGGCCAAATGGATAATTTTCTTCTCAAAAACACATTTTGTTAAATATATACTCAATCTTCATTTCAAAATAGAACACATCTTTATCTGCACACACCAACTTTACCAAAACACTGGAAATCTGACTCAAAATTAAATTATTCTGTCAAAGAATAACACTTGTTTTCACCTCACAAGTTACATACAGTCAATCAAAGTACACCAGGTTTCAAAATACTGGCTATTGTTGACATTACTAAAACTGCATTGACTTTTATGTTTCAGTTTTACAGGTATTTGCATGCAAAACATGCAATTCACTGTTTTACACTAAATTTATTGGTTTGGAACTGTATGTCCAAATGTACAGTAATGTTCACATTCAAAAGCATTCCAGTAAAAAGCTATTTTTCCCTTTACTGTTTACTGCAGGAGGCAGTACAGTAGAAACACGGTATGATAGAACAGAACAGGATCGACAGTATTGCTTACAGTGAACAAAATATCAATGAAACACATAAGAGCATAGCATTCTGAACATAAAACAACAACATCAAAAAGCCCAGATAAAAAGGGGGGGGGGGGTTAAAATAAAAACAATCTCTCACTTCTCCTGCTCCTCTCACTGCTCCTCTCACTGCTCCTGCTCCTCTCACTTCTCCTGCTCCTCTCACTGCTCCTGCTCCTCTCACTGCATCTCTCAATGCTCCTGCTCCTCTCACTTCTCCTGCTCCTCTCACTGCTCTTGCTCTTCTCCCTGGGCCCCTTTCTCTTACTCTTCCTCGTCCAGACATTACAGTGTTTGTCTTTTTCTGTTTCTGTTTCCAAAAACATCACTCTTCAAAGTCCTCCTTTTATTGTATAAGTGTCAATGTAATAGAAAAAAATAACCCCTGCGATTGAGTCTAAGCCAGATTGGAATCAGTTGTGGTTGGCCCAATTTACACAACATAAATCAGCTAAGATATATTGTTTTTGAACTGATATCATTGCAGAAGCAGAGGTTTTTATACTGTATCTAAGGTTTGGAACATTGTTTTTGCTATTGTGGGATGTTGTGTGTTAACATTTGTAAATACTACAAAAACGATCCATAATTTTGTTGAGAGGTATAGCTTGTCTGTTCAGAATATGTAAGCATTGTGGAAATGTGTTCAATGACTCCATATTGTGTGAAAACGACATGAAATGTGTGAATGGTATGGCCACAATAAATAGATGCTGTGCTAATTGTGTTTAGAGTTTTGAAAATGTGACAACTGTTTGGACAAATGCTTGTTAGCGACTGAAAAAAACTGTAACTGACATGAACAAGCAATGAACAATACATTGTACATGTTCCTTTCCGCTGTCGCCTCTGGCTTGCTTAGTTGGGGTCACTTCATCGATATCGTTGGCTTGATTGCAAATAAATGCACAGACACTATTTAAACTGAACAGAGATGACGTCACTGAATTCAATGATGAACTGCCTTTAACTTTCATTTTGCATTATTGACACACTGTTTTCCTAATCAATGTTGTTCAGTTGCTTTGACGCAATGTATTTTGTTTAAAGCGCTATATAAATAGAGGTGACTTGACATGTATTTATTCATCTTTGTTAATGTTAATTAATGAAAATGCAGATGTTCATTGTTCATGTTAGTTCACAGTGCATTAACTAATGTTAACAAGCACAACTTTTAATTTTAATAATGCAGTTAACATTAACTAAGATTAATAAATGCTGTCGAAATTTTGTTATTGTATGTAACTAAAGTAGTTAAATAATGTGAACTTATGAACCTTATTGTAAAGTGTTACCACTTAAAAAAAAAAGAAAAATTCACAAAGTAGGCTATATGAAATGTTTATATTAGTCATGCAGCAAATTAAGGACTAGAATATGGCATTTGATTTTAAAATTAACATAATAACAGCAAAAAGCTTTTGTCTTGACCTGGATCAAACGTATCTCTCCACATGTAGGCTGTGAGGGCAGCGATCAGCAGAAAAAAGCCCAAATACCCCTTCATTTCCACTGCTGTCCTCGATCAGAAGCTCGTGTGTGTATCCTGTGAGTCCTCTTCTGACTGCATGTGAGTGTACTGCTGATCAGTGTTGGGAAGGTTACTTAGGAAATCTAATAGGTTACAGATTACAAGTCACCCTATTTAAAATGTAATAGTAGTGTGACTTTTTTAATTACTTTAATGATTACTTTTACTTTTTGATTACTTTTCGAAATTTCTAATAATGTTTATTTTCAACTGTTAATCATTTTCTAACATTTACATCATGCAGTGTTGGCCTTAAAGTGGTGCTCAACACTGTCAGACTTTCAAAATCCTTCATGACTTGAATTAATACGAACCAAATCAGACTTTAGTACCACCTTATACTTTGAGATCGATCTGAAGTTCAATGCAGATTTAAAATCATAAGAAATAGTTTACTGATACTGTTTTTTGTAAAGAACTGCTGTCATTTTAATCAGACTGAATAAGCTATTTTACACCTGCAATCGTTATATCTGCACTGGTACTATCTGACATGTACCTTGTGCTGCTTTACTTATCTATGTTTTTATATGACCTTATTTGTATAGTTGTATTTTATGTTTTATCTGTAATGTTCTGTTAGTGTTTGTTTGCACCAAGGGTCTGAGTGTATTTACTCTACATGTGGAAGAATTGACAGACTTGACTTGACTAGTTACTGATACACTGATACAGAAAAGAGCCATAAAGCTTGACCCTGAGATCCAGCATGCTGGATAATGACCTAGAGTTTATTGCTCAATAGTAGGCTGAAGGTCCGTCAGTATTGTTTACGATTCAAAACGGAGGAAAATCTTTATGACTTTTTTTACATTCTTTTGTAACAGCGCCACCTACTGATTTGGAGCACTAAACATGGACGACACGGAGAGCAATCAGAGAATGAGTAACTTTAACGGTTTTCAAATAAGTTTTAATTTATAACCTTAAAATGATGCAAAGTTTACATAGCCAACGTGAAAACTGCTAAGAAATAATAATTAACGTTAATTCCCGATTTCTAGTTTTATTGATTATTATGATGTTCTTCATTTGTGGTCATGATTTAATTAAATGGGTCATATGATGCTGCTAAAAAGAACATTATTTTGTGTATTTGGTTTAATGAAAAGTGTTTATGCAGTTCAAGGTAAAAAAAAACACATTACTTTCCACATACTGTACTGTACATTTTGACAAAGCTAATCAGTCTTAAAAGCAAGGTGTGCTGTGATTGGCCAGCTATTCAGTGCGTTGTGATTGGCCAAATACCTCAATCGTCTGATGGAAATGTTACACCCCTTTACATATTGCCATGATGTATCCGGCTGGAGCGGCAAGACATAAACATTAAACCCCATTATAAATGTGATATAGACATGCACGCAAAGGCTAAACAAATAAGATGCCCTGTAGGATCGTACAATGGAATACTAGGAGTTTATCTGCGAATGGCCAATAGTTCAAAAGAATGATCCATGAGTTAATAAATCTCCCAGATGTCATATATGTTCAGGAGACTTGGCTTAAACCACAGATGGACTTTGTTATTCCAGGGTATGTATCCATTAGGAAAGATAGAACACAAACAGCTGGTGGGGGTTGTGCAATATCTGTGAAGAAAGGGGTGGCACATAGGAGAGTAAATATATATTCACAAGATGAAAGCATTAAGGTAGAGGTTTGGTCTTTGATGGGAAAACTAACAATTATTTGAATCCCTTTGGACAGTTATCCTTGTTATAATTATGCAAAATTTGGAGTAGTAGAAGGTATAGTGTGGTGTGGTGATTTTTATGCACATAATCTTACATGGGGAAGTTCAAACACAGATTAAAAATGGTACACATTTTTTTAGTGTGCATAAATGATGGGAGTGGAACAAGGTTAAATATAAGGGATAAATCAAAATCGTGCATAGATCTAACATTAATGTCAGCAAATATAGCAGTTAAATGTCAATGGAAAGTACTAGATCAATCGACAATTGGGAGGAGTTATCACTATCCAATAATTATTACAGTAGGAGTGGAAGAACAAATAGATATGGTATTTCAACAGCAAAGATTGAAATTTGAGAAAGCAGATTGGTAGAAATGTAATTTTATAATTAAGACAGAGCTGTTGGGATTTAATATGAAAGAGGTTATTGAAGAGTGTTCAGATAGATTGAGTTCCATATTAATGAGAGCAGCAGAAGAATCCATTCCAAAAGCAAATTAAAAGAAACAGAATGGATAAAGTTGTTCCATGGTGGAATGTTCTAATGCTGTTAAAAATTTAAATAAAGCTTTTAGAATCCTAAAAAGAACATTGAATATAAAGGCAGTATTAGAATATCAGAAAGAAAGAGCTCAGGCTAGGAGGAAAATCAAACAGGCAAAAAAGAAATCCAGGCAAGAGTGTTGTTCATCGACTGAATTGGGTGAGGTATGGGGTATGTTAAAGAAGATGATTGGGATGTATAAAACCAGGAATATTCCGATATTAACAGGATAAGGATTAACAGCTATAACAGAAAAGGAAAAGGCAGAAATATTAGTCAAAATCTTTCAAAACGCACATAGTAAGGAAAATGTTGATGACAATTATAGAAGGAAAAGACAGGACATTTTAATGCAACATCAATGTATTTATAATAGAAAACCTTATGGGACAGGAGTATTAGATGTGGATTTTGAGATATGGGAACCTAAAAGAGTAAATTTAAGCAATCAGCTCCAGGAAAAGATCAAATATTCTATAATATGATCAAACATGCAGATGATAGTATTCTCAAGACTTAAAGTTCTGCATAATTAAGGGCGTGGCCAACTGAGTGACAGGTGGATTGCCGCTGCTGACACTGCCGTCATGCTAGGTGGGCGTGGCTTCAGCATGTAGTTCCTGCCTTTTTGCCCATTTTTGATTTGATGTCACAATGTAAATGCATTTGACTACAGATACACATATTAGGGCCTTTCGCACCGCAGGAACCTTTTCATAGTACCAGAACTAATTGTGGAACTACCTACATCTGGGCATTTTCCTGCGGTGTTGATTTTTAATTCTGACATGCCTTTTTAGAGAATTAAATTAGATCCTACTCTGTAAAAGGGTCTAACCATGACCTACGTACAGTATTGTTCAAAATAATAGCAGTACAATGTGACTAACCAGAATAATCAAGGTTTTTAGTATATTTTTTATTGCTACGTGGCAAACAAGTTACCAGTAGGTTCAGTAGATTGTCAGAAAACAAACAAGACCCAGCATTCATGATATGCACGCTCTTAAGGCTGTGCAATTGGGCAATTAGTTGAAAGGGGTGTGTTCAAAAAAATAGCAGTGTCTACCTTTGACTGTACAAACTCAAAACTATTTTGTACAAACATTTTTTTTTCTGGGATTTAGCAATCCTGTGAATCACTAAACTAATATTTAGTTGTATGACCACAGTTTTTTAAAACTGCTTTACATCTGTGTGGCATGGAGTCAACCAACTTGTGGCACCTCTCAGCTGTTATTCCACTCCATGATTCTTTAACAACATTCCACAATTCATTCACATTTCTTGGTTTTGCTTCAGAAACAGCATTTTTGATATCACCCCACAAGTTCTCAATTGGATTAAGGTCTGGAGATTGGGCTGGCCACTCCATAACATTAATTTTGTTGGTTTGGAACCAAGACTTTGCCCGTTTACTAGTGTGTTTTGGGTCATTGTCTTGTTGAAACAACCATTTCAAGGGCATGTCCTCTTCAGCATAGGGCAACATGACCTCTTCAAGTATTTTAACATATGCAAACTGATCCATGATCCCTGGTATGCGATAAATAGGCCCAACACCATAGTAGGAGAAACATGCCCATATCATGATGCTTGCACCTCCATGCTTCACTGTCTTCACTGTGTACTGTGGCTTGAATTCAGAGTTTGGGGGTCGTCTCACAAACTGCCTGTGGCCCTTGGACCCAAAAAGAACAATTTTACTCTCATCAGTCCACAAAATGTTCCTCCATTTCTCTTTAGGCCAGTTGATGTGTTCTTTGGCAAATTGTAACCTCTTCTGCACATGCCTTTTTTTTAACAGAGGGACTTTGCGGGGGATTCTTGAAAATAGATTAGCTTCACACAGACGTCTTCTAACTGTCACAGTACTTACAGGTAACTCCAGACTGTCTTTGATCATCCTGGAGGTGATCATTGGCTGAGCCTTTGCCATTCTGGTTATTCTTCTATCCATTTTGATGGTTGTCTTCCGTTTTCTTCCACGTCTCTCTGGTTTTGCTCTCCATTTTAAGGCATTGGAGATCATTTTAGCTGAACAGCCTATCATTTTTTGCACCTCTTTTTTTGCACCTCTCTAATCAACTTTTTAATCAAAGTACGCTGTTCTTCTGAACAATGTCTTGAACGACCCATTTTCCTCAGCTTTCAAATGCATGTTCAACAAGTGTTGGCTTCATCCTTAAATAGGGGCCACCTGATTCACACCTGTTTCTTCACAAAATTTATGACCTCAGTGATTGAATGCCACACTGCTATTTTTTTGAACACACCCCTTTCAACTAATTCAACTAATTGCCCAATTGCACAGCCTTAAGAGCGTGCATATCATGAATGCTGGGTCTCATTTGTTTTCTGAGAATCTACTGAACCTACTGGTAACTTGTTTGCCACGTAGCAATAAAAAAATATACGAAAAACCTTGATTATTCTGGTTAGTCACATTGTACTGCTATTATTTTGAACAATACTGTAGACATTGGCCAAACGCGTTCTAAAACGTCCCCATCTGCCATTATTTACAATGCTGTGTAACATACTGTAAACATTTTGTCAACTCGCAAGTATGACAAATAGAGGATGCTGAAGTGCAGGCACTTGTAGCAAATGTAGCAGTGCCAGTTGTCGTTGGAGATTCTTAGTCCTCTTTCAATCGCTTTACGTATACGTTGACATTCCATGACCAGTATTGTGAAACCCACAAGACGCAACAAAAACACAGCTCCGATCACAGTGTCCTCATCCTCCTGTTGTTGACGTTGTTCTTCTTTGATAAAGTTGTTGAAAGCTGCACACAAATGATATGCTGTCGACCGCCAGTTTACCTCACGTTCTAATACACACTCTCTGTGCAAATGCAACACTTTAAATGGTTCCAGGAAATAGTTTGTGCTAGTACTGTACATTGAGTTCTGAAACTAAATCAGTGCGAAAGGCCCTAATCTTTCAACATGGATAGAGGGGAGGCTACCAAGATCATGGAAACATGCCATAATAACACCAGTAGTATTACCAAGCCTGTTCTTTGAAGGGTGTAGGGAATAACTCGTCTCGTAAAAGGAAAAGGTACTGTCTAGGAAAAAAAGGGTGTATTTTGTATCTTGGTGATTCTAAAAATGAAGTCAGAATTGTGATATATAAACATAATTGCTAGGTAAAAACTCAGAATTCTGAGAAAAGGAGTGTGAAATGTCAAATCGGAACTCTGAGAAAAGTCAGAATTCTTAACTTGCAATTTTGACTTTTTCAGCAATTTCTGAGTTTACATCACCACAGAAGAAAAGATTTACAACTTTAAACATTTATTTTCTTACATTTCCTTAATCACTATTGTATTTTTTTATATATATATAATATACTTTTTTTAATTCTGTGGCCAAAACATTTAGAATGCAATTTTGCCTAGGCAAATCATATATATATATATATATATATATACTGATATTTTTAAATTAATTTAGCATATTTTGATTCCCATCCCTCCTATACGGTCATGAAATGGTTTTTACATTATGTGCATCTTATGTGTGTGAGAAGTAAAAAGTCCATTAATAGAAAAAATTACCATGAGAACAATTTTCAGTGCAAAAAATATCTCTTTTATTATTTACGATAACTTCATTACACAAACAGACAGGATGAATTGTTTGACACTCCTCAACGTCACCTACTGAAACAACTTTGGTAAAAAGCAGCAAAGAAAAGATGAAATCGAGGAACCAGAGAAACCGGCAAAACCTCGAAGACCACACAATAAAACACATTTACGAAGAAGCCAGAGAGAATTACTCATTCACAGTTAGAAGAAAGAAAAACCGCAGAAGCCTGCTGAGCGTCATGAAACCTTGAACATTTCAAACGGCTTGAAATCACCAAACCTTTGTCTTTACATGGAAAGCAGAAATATAGTACAAGTGTTTTTAAAGCACAACGGAGAATATACAGCGAGCGATCCACCTGATGTGATAGCAAACAGACTAGAAACTCAATCCATATGCACAGCTGAAATAAGAACAATTCATTTACAGAAATGTGCATTTTACTGGACAATACTTTCCTGTAATCCCAAATTGGGTTGCCCAAAAGATTTAATGACAGGGAAACATTTCCAAAAAAATAAATGAAACCCGCAATGTGTTATTAATAATGACATACTGAATATCTAACTAGAAAAAACACCATAAACAACTGATGAATCTGTGTGAAATCTGTGTGAAGCGATGATGTACAGGAGGAAATCAAAAACTATCACTCTGTCCAAAATAGACATGCAGCAAAAGTTCAGTAAATACACTTAATCAGAGAGCAACATTTCCATATGAAATCCCCATTTGTATGCATTACATTTACACAGCCAAAACCTTTTAAAACATGTATATACAAGTCAATTGTAAATAGTTGATAAATGTTGTGTGATCAAATTAATTAATAAAAAATATGGGACTGGGTTGATAATATATTCTCATATATATATATATATATATATATATATATATATATATATATATATATATATATGTGTGTGTGTGTGTGTGTGTGTGTGTGTGTGTGTGTGTGTGTGTATATGGTTATATAAAGTTTCTTGGAAATCTATGGTCATATTCAAAACAAAAGAATACAATTTCAATTGAGTTCAAATTGTTTTAATGCTTTCCTATATATTTCATTTTAGTGATGCCAATCAGGCAAGCCAAATTAATTTCAGAGTGTGTTTTTAATCTTTAATCTTCCTGCGAGACACTTTGGAGCTACACACGACAGCCTAAGAATAAAGTGCAAATGCTACAAGCAAAAAAGGCCTAAACCGCTACATGAACAGGTGGCCAATCATCACGCTCATTTGCATTAGTTACGACAAAACATCAAGCCATGCAAGAATCGTTTTATTACTTTAAAGAGCTGTGATGATGAAGATCAAGTTGATCGGACACATATGCACAATGGGGAATTCATATGAACACAACAAAAATCGTTCCTCGTTCAAACTTTATCATGAAGCTCTGCTTAGATCAACTGGGACAAAAAAAAAATGAGCGTTATTATAGTGAATTAAAAAAAAGATCTAACAGATCTATCCAGCCTGCTGGATTGGAATTGTTTTGTTTTTTTGTTTTTTTTTAACTGGGCTACATAACAAACTCTAATTTTTCCAATAAATGTTAGATATTGTTGAGCAATTACAATTGCATTGGTCATCTTTACTACAATCAAAAGGCTTTGATTTTTGCTGTGCTTTAAATTCAAAAGCTGCAGCTGGTTGGTTTGGTGTTTAGAAATAAGTGCTTTAGTCAACAAAACAATAATAAAGCATTAATGAATTCAGACAGGACAAAGCGGGCGACCCTTTTTACTGACACTCATGTCGCTCAGTGTCTGGACTTCTGTGTTCAATACTCCTCCGAGGATAAATCATTACAGAAAACCATTTCAAAAAGCGTCAATCGTGCTTCCTCTATGCTATATCTGTTCAAAACAAGATTGAGTCCTAGTCTGGTGCCTTTACCGACCAGATTCTTGCTTTTAAAATCATAAACCACCTTTTGAAGATGGCGGAAAGCTGAAACACCTTTGTTTCATTGCAGATGTGATCTGATGTGGGGGGGACACAACTAAAAGAGCCAAAATGTGCGTCACATAACACCAACTTCAAAAGTTTCAACAGCATTTCTGGGTTATGAAGAAAATTAATTAAATAAATAAGTAATTTAAAGAGTCTCACTGTATGATTTGTAATCAAATGTTTTTTTTGGACCTGCAGTCAGAACTATTTACAAATTTAAAACCAAGAAACTCCTTCAACATTCGTTCATACGAAAATGCAACCTTTAGCATGGTTTATGGTGAAAGGAAGCTATTCCATGGGATTATAAACATACCAAATGATGCCCAACACACACGTATAAATACACTGTTTCGATATGACAATTGTAAAAATCATCTCCATAAGCTGCGACATCAACACAAAATACGAACCCTGTACATGGATGCTTCATACAGCACCTCGGCGGCCGGCACTTCATGGCGAGGCATGACAGACTGTACAATAAGAGGCCATGATGTTTAAGCTATGAGTAGGTGAAGCAGTGTGGGTTTGTTTTTGGGTTTCTATGTCTTGTTTTGTCTGTTTTTTTTAGGTGGTCTTGACCAGGTCGTACACGTGGATGTGGAAATCGTCATCGTATTTGATATAGTAGACGGACGGCTTGGCAGGAACTTGGTAGATGACGAGGCCTGTTCTCTTCACACCTTTATCCGTCACATACTCCACCTGCTTACCCACAAGGCTCTCTGTTTCCTCGCCGGGCTTCCTGTCTGCGGGCAGAAGGTGTTTATTCTCTGCGAAAACATAGGGGTGGAACCACTTTACTTCAAAGTGAACTGAATGATATAAAACAACAAATCTTATAAATAGAATGTAATATATGTATTATTAAACACATAATTTTATATTAAATAAAAATAAACATGCGTTCTACATTCATTCTAATTAGAGGGATAGTTCCCCATATTATCCTATTATATACTATACTCTTCCTCAAGCCATCCAAGGTGTATATGATTTTTTTCTTTCAGCTTACACTACTCCTACGTCATCTGCTCTAACACAACTCTCTCGTGAACGCGTATACGGCAGTTAGTGGAAACTAGAGATTACAGTTCATTAAGTTTGATCTTCTTTTACAAACACTTCACCCCCGGAGCTGTGTGGAGCGGTTATGATGATGGATGGATGCACTTTATTAAGATTCAAAATCTCAACACCCATTCACTGCCATTATAAAGCTTAGAAGAGCCAGGACATCTTTAATATAACTCTAATTGTATTCGTCTGAAGGAAGAAAGTCATTTACAACTAGGATGGCTTGAAGGTGAGTAAATCATGGGGTAATTTTCATTTTTGGGTGAACTATGCCTTCAATGCAATTAATATTAATAATTTATATTTCATTATTTAATTTATATACTACACAAAAAACCAATATTTTAATAACATAGTTATTTTTTTTACATGACCTATTTGTATATTTGCATAGTTGTACTTTATATTTTATCTGTATTTAATGTTCTACTGTTAGTGTTATCTGTATGCATCAAGGGTCTGAGAATAACGCAATTCTCAATTCTCTGTATGTATGTGCTGTACATGTGGAAGAATTGACAATAAACGAAAGTTTGGGGTCGGTAAGATTTTTTATGGGTTTTTTTTTCTTTCTTTTTAAAGTCCTTCTCACCAAGGCTGATATAAAATGTACAAACCCTCATGTGGTGTTGGGGTCAATTTGTCCAGGAGAAGATTTTCTTTTTCCCGAAAATACTAGTTAATGTTATCGCTTTGGACTGAAATTTAGTGACTTTGTTCCCAAAGGGTATAACTAAATCTCACTTTTTTTTTTGGAAATTTTCTTACTTTTTTGTGGGGGTTTTGTTACCTTGTTACACTTGTGGTGTTCCTGGTCAAAAATGACCGGCCTATAAAAATAGCTTATAAATCACTCATTATACCATATTTTCACCCAATCTTGGATTCAATCTAATTGAAAGAGAAGAAGTTGACAAAAAGATTGAATCCAAGATTGGGTGAAAATATGGTATAATGAGTGATTTATACGCTTTTTTTTGTTATGGGCCAGTCATTTTTGACCGGGAACACCACAGGTGTTATAGGGTTTTGAACACCACATCAGGGTTAAATATTCATGGAAATTCAGTCAAAACAGCAATATTGTGAAATATTACTACAAATTCGAATAACTGTTTCCTATTTGAATATATTTTCAAATGTAATTTATTTCTGTGATGACAAAGCTGAATTTTTCAGTATTATTACTCCAGTCTTCAGTGTCACATGATCCTTCAGAAATCACTCTAATGTGATCTTTTGTTCGTTATCTGGCTCGGCTCGGTGTTCATCACATCAGTTCAGTGAGTGTACTGTTTGAGTAAATGTAGTACTCCGGGATATTGGTTTGTTTGAACTCAGAGGGAGTGTCAGACACATTAAAAAAAGTTAACAGCTTAAGTCATTTGTGGATTAATGCGTATTGGAGACACGAACCGTTTAAAACGATTCAGTTCGATTTGGTGAACTGGTTCAAGAAGATCCGGTTACATCGAATGATTCGTTCACGAACCGGATATCACTAAACTGCTTTGTTTTGAACTCTCTCACAACAGACACAGAAGAGAAGACAATGCTGAATAAAGTCATCGTTTTTGCTATTTTTGGACCAAAATGTATTTTCGATGCTTCAAAAAATTCCCTCTGATGTCACAAGGACTACTTTGATTATGTTTTTCTTACCTTTCTGGACATGGACAGTAGACCATCCACACAGCTTCAATGGAGGGACTGAGAGCTCTCGGACTAAATCTAAAATATCTTAAACATCAGCTTATTTACCTGCTTCAGGTAAAATCCGGAGGTCTCCGTCTTTGTAGTCGTCCCAGAGCTGGTACATGTAGAGCACGGGGTCCTTCTCGTAGGTGATGTAGTACCAGTTGGTCATGATGGGCGCTCGGGACAGGACCATCCCTCTCCACTCGTTCTTCTCTCCGTCCTCCTTCTCAAACAGATGCTCCACAGCTTTTCCCACCAGCTCCTCTGCGTCATGAGGAACCTTGATCTTGTTGTTCACTTCAAAGGGTACAGCAAAATTACTAAATGAGCAGTTTTACTGTGATTTTACTTTGTTTAGGAGCACTGGTTGAATTGTACTGTACAGTATAAAATAAATAATAACCAAAACAATAGTTTACAGATTCACAGACATAGTTTTTGAAACAAATCTCTTAAGCTCACCAAGACTGCATGTATTTGTTTAAAAATACAGTAATGCTGTGAAATATTATTACAATGCAATTAACGGTTTTCTATTTTAACATACATATATTTAAATAGTGATGCAAAGCTGAATTTGAAAGTCTCCAGTGTAACATGATCCTGCAGGAATCATTCTAAGAAACATTTATGATTATTATCAATGTTGAAACCAGTTGTTTGCATTTATCTGAAATAATAAAAATATTTTCACTGTCACTTCTGATTAATTGAATGCATCCTTGCTAAATAAAAGTATTTAAAAAATGACTTTATACCTTTACTGAGATATAGAATTACTTATATTGTGAAATTTTGGTCATCAGTATTCACAAAGTAGTAGCACTTAATGTTTTAGAAGCATGATTATTTATCAGTCTTAGTTCATGAACTATAAATACTACTAGCAACTGCTCATTTTTGCACATGTGCTACTTCCTGTCACCGGCTTGTTTCCTGTTCACATCACAACAGATCCACCTACTCACCCACTTTCTCAGTGAGAACTTGCAGGTTGGAGACCCTCTCGTCCTTAAAGAGCTCGATGCCATAGACGCAGTCGAATCCGTCGTATTTGACCATGAACAGGGAGGAGTTGACGCTGAGGCGGTCCAGCACGGTGCCCTTCCACTTGGTCAGCGCGCCCTTCTCCCTCCAGCTGTGCTGAATCCGTCGGCCCAGCAGGTTATTGGGATCTGGGGTGAGACTGTCGCTCAGCTCGCCGCTGCTGCGCTTCCTGCTGCAGAGAAAAATGGGAACGTAATGAGCTAATGCTAAACATACACATACTATGCATTAGTCTAAAGTGATATTATATATTAATATAAAATATACAATTATCATTTATTTATATAATTATAAGTATAAATATATAATTATAATTTCATTCAGCAGGGGTGAACTAAAATTATCAAAAGTGCCAGTAAAGACATTTATAATGTTACAAAAGATTTTTAGTTCAAATAAATGCTCTCCTTTTGAACTTTCTATTCATCCAAAAAGTCCTGAACAAAATGCATCGTGATTTCCACAAAAATATGAGGCAGCACAACTGTTTTCATCGCTGATAATAATCACAAGGGCAAATCAGCATATTAATATGATTTCTGAAGGACAATGAAGACTGGAGTAATGATGCTGAAAATTCAGCATTGATCACAGGAATAAATTTGAATATATATAATATATCCACATATAAAACTGTCATTTTCTGATTATATAAATGCAGCCTTGGTGAGAAAAGTTCAAAACTTAAGGGTACATTAACACACTTCATAATCATTCATCAAACTTGATGACATTACAAAGTCCTCTTACTTTTCACACCAGGCTCTAATCTGATTTTTTCACAATCCAACCAATTCCAAAACTTTTCCCACCCTGGATTTATTGTGGTTATCCTATTTCAATCAGAAATACAAAAATCAATTACCTAAATAAAACGGATTCACACTGACTCTACAGGCGCTTAATAGAAATAAATAATGACCAATATTTCGAAAACATTGTCTACTCCCTCACACGAGGTGAAGAATAACTGGTGACTTTTCCAAATGATACATGGCTGACCTTTAAATAAAACTAGCATCCTCTCCCAGCTGCCGTTAGTTCAGTCGAGTACAAGAGTTGCATTTATTCATTCATTGCATCTGTCACTCAACTTCTCTAACGCTCATAACACATTCCTGGAAATGTCACCGCATAATCCGGCTTGAAAACAAAATATCCTTATCACACTGGAGCTGCTGGTAATTTCAGCATGTGCAGATTCATTATTGGTCAATTTTGAACTATATGGTATATATTACTGGTCGACCAATGTGGGCAGATACAGACACATATATCTGGAGAGCAATGCTGTATATAATGCATTTTAACGACAGCAAGACATAACTTAAACACTCATTATTCAATGACTTAAGGGAATTGTTCACACAGAAATTAGAATTTGCAGACCATCTTAGATGTAGAGGAGTTTGTTCCTTCATCAAAACAAAATGGGAGAAATGTAGCATTCCATTACTTGCTCATCAATGTATACTTTGCAGTGAATGGGTGCCGTCAGAATGTGATGTAAAAAATAAATAAAAATAAAAATCACAATAATCCGCACAACTTCACACAATTATTTTATTCACTTCACTAGACGTTAACTGATGGGCTGGAGCGGTGTGGATTATTCTGATGTTTGGACTCTCATTCTGACGGCACCCATTCACTGTAGAGTATCCATTGGTGAACAAGGGATGCAATGCCATATTTCTCCAAAACTGTTTTGATGAGGAATCATAGATGACCTGAGGGGGAGAACATTCTAAAAAATTTTAATTTTTAGTGGACTATTCCTTTACTGCACTGACCTATATTGATGGTAATCCATGGCACTTCCATCGCTATCATGCTAAAATTAATTTACTATGGTATTCACATGTTATACCAATACTGGTATCCAAAGTAACATGGCACTGCATTCCAAAACGGCACATTTATATTGTTTTTACTCACCTGCCCCTTTTCTTGGACATGTTTCCAAAACCTCAAACACGCCTAGAAGAGAAAAATAACAGAATTACGAGTAAACCCAGGAGGTTTGCTGGTCTGACACTACAAGCTAAACCATTGTTTTTACTGCACTGGTCAGTTTTACTTAGTTGACGCTTTTATCCAAAGCAACTTACAATTGCTATATATGTCAGAGGTCACAGGCCTCTGGAGCAACTAGGGGTTAAGTGTCTTGCTCAGGGACACATTGGTGTCTCACAGTGGATTCGAACCCGGGTCTCTCACATCAAAGGCATGTGTCTTATCCACTGCGCCAACACCACCTGTTTTGAGAGTTTGACCAATTCTGCTTCCATAACATTCCATTTATCCACTTCAAAAGCATTTGCATACACTAAACTTTACAGTTTTATTCCTATCTATGTTCCTAACATTTTTACAGAATGGTATTATCATATACCATTTGCCTATTTTTATAAATGTTATTAATAAAAAAAATGGTGAAGAATTTGAACACACACACACACACAGTCTTAATGCACAGTTTAATCAGCTGGGACGTATGGTGGTATCGATTAGTTAAAATGTTCACCTGTGGTGTATTAAGAGCAGCCATACAGATAACACTTTGATTTCAGCATATAGAAACTGATGGAGTGTCAGCATATGGATGGCCCCATGCTTTTGACAGCTCCATTCAGTCCTAAACCTACTACAGATAAATCTAGTACATACATCCAAATGTTACAATGTTTCAAGCATTGTTAAACAGATGTGGCTGTATAATGTTACATGTGTAACGCCACGCTGTCTTTTGTTATTTTGTAGCGATGCCACATTAATCTGGCCTCTGATTGGACAATGACTAAACAGCGCCTATGTTGCATAATTACATCGAATCTGCGGCATGCATTCATGTGTTCATAGTTTAATATCGAGTTAAAGTTAACGTGAAATCCCCGCAGAACATGAGTTTGAACATCCTCGGTATTGCGGCATAATAGAGGCCGGTTTATTTGTCATGCCTTTATATGTGAAAACCGTGCTATTTATGCATATATCGACCAATATATAACATTTATATCCTAACTAAATATCAAATATCAGTAATGCAACTAAATGAGTGCTGAGAATCTATAAAAAGCCACAGAATCGGGTCGTTTTGCTTCTTCACATGAAAACCACCAACGCAGCTATAAAACGCTGGCGTTTCTGTCCTCTGCGCAAACGGCAAAGTCCGCCTCACCTTCGTATTTAATCGTCGTACACACTCTTAATTCCACGTGCACGTGTGTTTTTGTATAAATTGTTAGAAAAGCGAGATTACCTGGCCTCTATTTTCATGTCTATGATGGACTTCCCTCTGCAGAGATCCTCATGTATAATGCTCGTACAGACGTCAGGCAACAAGCTGACACGTCCTGTTAAACTACATCTCCCAAAATCCATTTTCGCTGAGAATAGTTCTAAAAGCGGGTAGGGATTTCTGGGAAATGTAGTTGAGAGAGTGTGAGAACTCGTAAAGGGGCGGATATGCGTTCTTCCTGTGTCTTCTGTTTGACTACCACTATGTTTAGAATAAAACAAAAGCCATTTATAAGAGTAGTTACTAAAGACACGCCTACATAAAAGTCATTAGAGATGATGAAATCTCTCTGGATGTTATTGTGAACCTAATGGGACGGTAAATGTTAATTACTTCTATTAGCACTGACAGAACTACATTTCCCAAAATTCACCAAGACTTTTCTTTGTTATTCATTTCGTCAGCTTTGGAAGAATATATATGTGTGTGTGTGTGTGTATAAATGTATATATGTATAATCGCAAAAACTATCTTTGTGTTTTGTACAGAATACCATTTTACGTTTTTACGGCTGTTTATACAGTCATAGTTCAATAAAAATATAACGAGAAAAAAATGAAGCTTTACATTTCTGATTTTGCACCTGAAACCGAAAGTTATGCATATTTAAATATTCTTGAATACATACCTTTGTTCATTGTAATGCAATGATGTGGATTCAGGGTCCACTGCATTATATTTAATATTCTCCACTAGAGGGCACTAGTGCTCCATTCTCAGAACAACAGAAAACTTCACCAATAGTAAATATGTTGTCATTCACAGTTCTTCCCCATGCTTCTTCTTTGTAAGATATAAATAAATAAAAATAATACATAATTCACCAAATGTTTTGGTGTTACTGAACAGTGATTAACAAAAATAAAAAGGTAAATAATTAGGTGCTTGAATAGCATGATAGACAATTCATCATATATAATTATATATAATTGTATATTATTAATTGATAATAATATAAGCAAATTTTCTGATATAAAATTAAAAATGTTTTAATTTAATAAAAAAAAAAAAAATCAATACAAGGCGGATCCTACTCTGAACATTATAAAAAATGTAAACAAATTTGATTAAAAAAAAAAACAGCTGCAGTGTGTGTGTGTGTGTGTGTGTGTGGACTTGTCTTTGCAGTGCTAAACGCAGACTAATCATGTTGTCTTATCGATTTCTAGATCTAATTTTCACTATTTTATTTTGGTAACTTCAGGTCCTGAATGCTGAGCAATGCATCACTGAATGAGTGAAGATCCGCTGGGATTTGAAGGATGTCTCAGCATGTCTCTTTCCTGAGTCAGACGTATTTACAGACCTTATGCAATTTATAACTCAAAATACTCCAGCCAGCGCTAACTAAATTCTCATTCTGTGTCGTTCTCTACATTCTGCAAGTAAAAATGCAGTTGCTGACACTGGATGGCTTTTCTGGAGGTCATCCTGGCAGTCAAGATCTATCACTCTCCTCCATAAAGCAACTCAGGGCCATCAGAACAAAAACATGCTGGTAGTAAAACAGTTTCCCCGAGACATGAGACAATGTCCTCTCTGCATGAGATGTGCTTTCTGATGCTCTTATTTTTGTCCACGTATTCTCCATGCTGTCTGCTGCACTGCTTATGATATATTACAGTTCACAAAAGCTGATGTGTTACTTAAAATAATCACACATTTTGTAAAACAGGCAATATGATAAAATACTAAAAGTAACAGAACAATAAAAATAAAAAAAATGAAATTCTTCCTGAAATCCTTCTGGTTAATTTTTTTTTCAGTCATGGACATCCCTGTGCTTTATCACTCACCTGCTCTTTCAATGACTTTTAGGTGAATTCTGTCCTTGGAGCGGATCAGTCTGGGTTTGGTTTAGAGTCATTGTGAGCTCTAGGGCCGCTGTGGAGCCAGTTGTCACAGCGACAGTGTTAAAACTAAATCACATCTCTAAGTTACTGGGCAGAAACGCTGTGTTGTAAATGATCCCCCAGGCCACCAAGCACCAACCAGCCTTGATCTTGCATGAAAAACATTTCCCAGTGGGAAAAAATATGCTCCTCTGAAAGCTATTTACAAACTGTCGACAGCTGTAATGTGGCTTGGCCGCATACTGAGTGAAGACATTCATGATAAAACATAACACGTCTTTCTCACTGACGGACACGTACATAGAAATGAAAAATGTACATTTTACCTTCCATATGGACAAATGATTCACTATACACAACTGAGATAATGTTATAGAACAATGGACAGAACAGAAACCTCTTTCTGTATCCATTTCCCTTTCAACATTTATCAAGTGTTTACATTTTATTTCTCCAATTCCTTGTATTTCCAGTTAATTTTCTTCTCCCTCCCACATTAATTTCCATTTAGTTTTTCTTTGTATTTACACAATTAATTCTGTACATATTTTCTTTTTTCATTTCCATTCCCAAAATAAGTGAGTTTTCATGACTCATTAGTTTTTTTGGATGGGAAAAAGTGTAATGCAAAAATAAAACCACAAAATGATCAAATTTATTTCTAAGATGAATGACTGGATGCTACATGTTGAATTAAATATGCAGTGTAGAGAGGTATTTATATATTTTTCTTTCCATATCCTGATTTTCTTTACTTTTCCAAAATAATTTCTACTTCCTCCTACTTTCTTTAAATTCCCCTCCCTTTACATTTTTACCTTATTTCTATTTTTTCTTTTCTTTCCTCTCTATTTATCTTTTATGTATATATTTATGTATATTTATTGATAAATATATCAATAGTTCCACACAAATTTCCTTTCTACTTGATTCTTTTCCCCATTAATTACCACTTCCTTTTATCCCCTTCCTTTCCATTTGCATATTTACTTCCATTTCTCTCTCTCGCTCACTCTCTCTCTCTCTCTCGCTCCCTCTCTCTCTGTCTCTCCCCCTCTCTCTCTCTCTCTCTCTTTCTCTCTCTCTCTTTCTCTGCGTCTGTTCATTCCAAGGTTGGAACAGGGTCAGGTGACCAGGAGAACCCATACAAGTGTACGATCTCCTGAGAACCGGAGGACAGAAATAGCCCACCCCTTCACTCTCTCGCTCTCTCTCCTGTGCCATTTTTGTCCAGTATTGGTCTTCCCATTGGGTCTAGGTCTCTGTGAACGCCCACCCTTTTATTCTCTCATTCCCTCATAATTGGATCTTCCTCAGCAAGCGGCGGGTCGGTGTGCGCCCAGCATGATTAATGTAACACTGCATGTGTTTTTCTTCTATAACCACAGGCCAAACCCAGCCCTCCCTCTCTCACAGACTGAACACTAGCAGGGACGGATGGCACGAGGTGCGTGATTAATTGGATGGGAGAGGAAAACACTCTCTAGAGATCTGATCCAGATTCTCACAGTGAAGTATAGTGTTTCCTCACCAGGTAGCAACATGTTATCAGATGTGTTCATGGATTTTTGGGAAGGACTGATAAAGGTGTTGTATTATACTAGTGCTAGTTTCGCAGCATGCAGTACGTCTATTATGCACAGTAAAGTATGGAACACTCAGATTACTTACTGCATTTAGCAAAGTGTGCATCATACAATCAGATCACATGAGTATGATATTGCATCCCAAAATGCAGTGCATTTGATTTGACTTCCCATTTATAGAGAGATAAGTGTACAAATGGAAATTATATAAACAAGAGCTATGTTAAATTATAATAATATTTCAGAATATTACTATTAATGTTTTTAAGTTTTTACTGTATTTGTAATCAAATAATGAGGCCTTGGTGAGCAGAAGTAAGCACTACATTTATAAAAAAAAAAAAGAAAAACATACATACATACCGGTACACGAAAACTATAGATTGTAACATTGACAAAAACTCTGTTTTTTTCAGCCCTTGTATGCATTTCTCTCAAA
Source organism: Carassius gibelio (assembly GCF_023724105.1). NCBI lineage: Eukaryota > Metazoa > Chordata > Actinopteri > Cypriniformes > Cyprinidae > Carassius > Carassius gibelio. Next base: position 29,071,865 of record NC_068372.1, read on the forward strand.
ATGTACAACTTCGAAGGAGAGACCTGAGCCGAAGAAAGCAGAATATCAAAATTTAGCCATCCAAGATGTAGATTGTAGTTTGTTTCTTCATCAGAACCGATTTGGAGAAATTTAGCAAAACGATTCTAGTTTAAAGGTACCTTTTAAATGGATTTGGACAGAAGTCTGTGAACTGGGAAAACATAGCAATGCATAAACTTTGAAGTTGTTTTGGCACAACAGGATGATTTATCTGTTTATTGGCTACAGAAAGATTGTTACATATACACTTGGATAGTTATTTTACTGCCTAACAATCCAAACACACACTTACACAAACAAAAATAATGAAAATTGATGCACACACAAACTTTGGATGAACTCTCACGCTCTGTAAGTCTTTCTCTTTCTCTCTCTCTGTTCTCATCCCACAGTGGGTGTTGATGCTAAATTGAGGTTATTTCTCCTGCTCTTCACACGTCTGTAATTAGCACGGGTGTTTTTAACTCTAATTTATCACTTGTCAGAAAACATGTCCATGACTCTAATTTGTTTCCTCCTGAAACAGAGCATTGTAGTCCATACCTAATGCAACTTGCATGTCACAGGTTTACGATAAGTACATTTCTACATTTCTAAATAAAGAAAAAATATTTTTTACATTTCTGAAGGAGAAAAACTCGCCACCAGGTAGTGTGATGTTGCCTGTGCACATTCAAAAAGATTTAAATATATGCTAAACATATGTTATGTTATGTTATGTTAAGTGAAGCTCTATTAAATATATATTTGAAATAATAATTTTACTCATCATTAAATGTGACAGTTACAGTTTTTCTCAGTCGCTTTGGTACATTTCTCTAATCATTCTTGAGATTTGCAAAACAGTAAGTGCATTTCTCAAAACAACTCGTACAAATATCAAAACACAATGGATGACCTGCAAAAGCCAGTCTCTTGCTCAAAATCCTTAGTTCATCTCTCAAAAATAAATATCTGTGTCAATGAACATGTCAGTGCCATCAGAATGACAAGTCCTTGTGTCATAGTTTATGGATAAGACAGTCAAATTGCTTAGTCATGTTGTCAATTTAACAGTGGAGGGATGTTCTGATGTAAACTACTGTATTAAACAGTATGCCATATGCTTATGTATGCCATATATCCATTTCAAAACTACACATTTACACATTACTGTTTGTGGGATGTTGATTGAAAGAGACTGGATAGAATTCCCAGTTACACTTTTACTAGTGGTCTGACCAAAAAAATAAAAAAATAAAAAATAGTTTTACAATGCCATTGTGATATAGAAAAGGAAATATGGGAACAAAGATGAAAATAATTCCATTTTCAGAATTTGTAACTCTTGTGTTGTCCTTTGTCTATACAGTATAAGCATTCCTACTGAAGATTCATGAGATGAACCTTTGAGCTATTTCAGAGAAATGGTTTATCATTGGTTTATCATCTACATTCTCTTCATTAGTAAAGATTCACTTGCACAATTCATGCCAAATTGACAAAACATCTAATAATAGTGTGTAAAAATACAAATAAAAAGTGTGCTTGGCAGTTTATGACAACTAGATTAACCATTTTGCATTTAATGACTTATACGATGAACTAAAGACTAGATGTTTTGGGGGGTAAGACTATTGCACAGAAAACTGTATAATACATTTTGAGCAACATGACATTAGCAACTGATAATGTAGGAAACCGCAGATAAATGTGCGTAATCAATTGCATGAATGTACAATAGCAATCGCAACTTGTTCAAAAGAATGAGAAACTGGTTTTATGATGTGTATTAATGACTAGATGATGTGGAGGTTGTACAAGTAGTTTTGAAAATTTCATTTCTGTTTTGAAAAATGCACCAAAGTGACTGAGAAAAACTGTAATACAATTATAATGTCATAGAAATATGTTTACTTCAAAGAAATGCTGTTTAAATAAATAAATAAAAGCAATGATTTTTTTCCCCCATTTTCTTGTTATATATTTTGGATTGAAATATATGGAGGACAAAATATTTTTTTAAAAACTTTAAATATATATATATATATATATATATATATATATATATATATATATATATATATATATATATATATATATATATATATATATATACTAAAAACGTTTTTTTTTTAAATATAATAAAGATGCAATGTACATTACTATGTGGTTTGTAGATTTTTTTTTTTTTTTTTTGCATGTTGCTTTGTAGTTGCTAGTGCGGTTTCTAAAATGAGAAAATACCATACCAAACACGAACCAAAGGGCTTTGTTAGTATGTCTGAAGCCTCCTCCAAACTTGCTCATTTTCTTTTAGAGCCTGATTTTCTCTGCTGTTCCTGACAAGTTTCACCAGATGAAAAGTTCATGTGTTTTCAATGAATTTTTGCATTTAAAATGTAAATAATTTCTCATTAACTTGCACTGACTGGTCCGCATGTGCAATGGTCTCCATCAGTCTACAGATGGATTTACTTGTAATTACCCTCATTTGGGATATTCAGGAACATTCTTATTATGCCGAAGCTTAAGTTCATCATTAGTTCTTGTGGTCTTCCGCCTCTTTATACAGATAATTTAACCTGCAACAAAAGCTCAGGGGATGGTTAGCCAGTCATGTGTGAAAACTAATTAAGCAAAGACGGGGATTATTTCTTATATCTCTGAGTGAGTGAGAGAGCGTGTGCATCTGTGTTCGTGAGGTATTGATGTGGTCATTAAAAAGGGGGGGGATCTATTGAAAGGTTCACCCAAAATTTTTTTATTCTGTCATTTACTGATCACCATGTGCTTCCAAAACTGTCAAACGTTCTTCTATGGAGCACAAAATTGTTCAAAAATTGGGGTAGTTAATTATATATATATATACAGAGGTGGGTAGTTACATTTACTTCGTTACATTTACTTGAGTAATTTTTCGGGGTAACTAATACTTTTCGGAGTATATTTAAAGATGAGTACTTTATACTCTTACTTGAGTAAATTCTTTGGGAAAAATCTGTACTTTTACTTCGTTACTGTGGGCGACGCTCCTCTCGTTACTTCTTACTCGTTATCTTAATGCAATAAATGTTATAAATGCTTCAGTTTATTCCAAACGCGCCGTCTACTTTTCTCTGAGCAATGAGGGATGCCCTTTCGCGAATGATTCATTCTTTTGAGTCAATTCTGTTCAAAGGCTTGATCAAACCAATTGGCAAACGAGTGAATTGGTTCATGAATCAGTTTGAATGAGTCGTTCAGTTCCCTGCCGCACGCGCTGAGCTCTGAAGCAGTTCACTCAGAGTTGTAACGTAGATCAGCAGCGTTGAAACGGGGCTATGGAACTGCACTGAATTGAAAGCAAATCTGCAAAGGCTATTATTTGCTTGCGATGGAGATCCTTATTAGATGAACGCGTGTGCTGTCTACTGTTTAACAGGTAATAACTTGGGCTACATTCGATTACAGTACTACACGATACCACTGTGACATTAGTTTGTTGTACGTGTGTGGCTTATAACAGAGGGGAACCAAGTTGAATGCAGCTTCCAAAAGACAAAAAATAGCCGATTAAGATTTTATTAATTTTAATACAATCACACCGGTGCAAGTACATTCAGCAAGTCATATCATCAGGTGCTAAACTTAGATCTGTGATCGCTTGCTGCTGGCGCTGAGCCAGAGACAGACGCGTTTTTACAGCGCTGCGCATTATAACCAATCACACAAGATTCTGTTGAGCTTTTGAATGCAATGGCCAATCAGAGGTGTTCCGATGAGTCATCGCTGAAATGTCGGTGCTTCCTTCACTGGCTCACTGACTGAATACTTCTTTCTGGCGAATTCTCTCGTAAGAAACAACAAAGTGCAGATGTGTGTATGAATCTATAATTAAGATACTGATTTCACAGTGTTAACAGTTTCAGTGATTTTAATGGGAGTTTCTGAGAGTGATTGAAATCTAGACTGTCAGTGAAAATGATCTTTAATAATGTAAATGTTATTTGCCATCTTTCTTAATAATGAAAGATTAGTAGCAATATTTATATCACATTAACTTTCAATGTTAAATTCACATTTAATATAAAGTCAGTCGTATTAAAAATATGTTATGGCATGACACCTATATCTGTTACTTAAGTAAACAGACAGGGTTTTATAATAAATTACATAAATTGGAGTAAAGGCTGATGAAATATATACATTTATACACACACACATACTACATACATTTTATCTATATATCTAAATAAAAATAGGCTCTGTATATATAACTAGTAACTAACTACTTGAGTAGATTTTTTATCTGATACTCTTTTACTCTTACTCAAGTAACTATTCAAGACTAGTACTTTTACTTTTACTTGAGTAAATATTTCTAGAATTACTTTTACTTTTACTTGAGTAAAGTTTTTGGGTACTCTACCCACCTCTGTATTTATATATATATATATATATATATATATATATATATATATATATATATATATATATATATATATATATATATATATATATATATATATATATATATATATATATATATATATATATATATAAGCAATATTTACACTGCTCTTTTCCATACCATACAAACAAACAGCAACCATTTACTCATTTAGAAATGATGCCAGAACTGTTCATTATTATTATTATTAGCTGAACTATTCCTTTAATCATTACGTCGACGTTCTCTAAAGTGTCATCAGCAGATTAAATATGTCATGTTGAACATGTTTCGCTGAAATAGAATGAGGAGTATTTCAGCCGTTCATTTTTGATGAGTTGATTTTACTCTGCAGCTGCTTCCTCTCAAACGATTTTGGGCTTGTTATAAAATCATACTTTCAATAATATTTCTCTGACTCTCTGCGTGTGTGTGTACACGTCATGTACAATATAACATCACTAATAACAGCAATCTAACACCCCCCACACACTCACCATCAGCTGAGCTCCCCTCCAAAATATTATCTTTACTTCCAGCATAAATGATGAATCACTCTCTGCGGTTCCTCTGTCTGTCATCTCTCTCTCTCTCTCTCTCTCTCTCTCTCTCTCTGTCTCTCTCTACACAGGTATCTCACAGAGCACCTTACTGCTGTTCTTACAGGTTCCAGCCTTAAAAATCTCACTCTCACCTCACCACCCTCCCAAACCACAACAGAGGATGTAATTGCAGAACTGGTTTATTAATGCATCTGGATTTTGGTTTGGGGTAATTGTGTCAGTACTCAGGGCAGTGCTGGGTATTTTTCACTTAATGTGGAGCAGGTGAGACTGATGTGGTTTCCGTTTCCACACAAAAAAAGCAGTGTCAAGGTCTCAGTCACAAAAAAAAGTTCTCATTTATAATGTTCACATGTGTTTTGAAGATAGACAGATCGATGGACAGATGGACAGACAGACAGACAGATCAATGGACAGTTGGGCAGACAGACAGATAGATGGAGAGACAAACAGACAGACAGATAGATGGACAGACAGACAGATGGACAGACAGAAAGACAGACAAAGAGATCGATGGACAGATGGACAGACAGACAGATCAATGGACAGAAGGACAGACAGACAGACAGATCAATAGACAGACAGATAGATGGACAGACAGACAGACAAAGAGATCGATGGACAGATGGACAGACAGACAGATCGATGGACAGAAGGACAGACAGACAGACAGATAGATGGACAGACAGACAGACAAAGAGATCGATGGACAGATGGACAGACAGACAGATCGATGGACAGAAGGACAGACAGACAGACAGATCAATAGACAGACAGACAGACAAAGAGATCGATGGACAGATGGACAGACAGACAGACAGATAAATGGACAGATGGGCAGACAGACAGATAGATGGACAGACATACAGACAGACAGATAGATGGACAGACAGACAGACAAAGAGATCGATGGACAGATGGACAGACAGACAGATAGACAGACAGACAAAGAGATCGATGGACAGACAGACAGATCGATGGACAGACAGACAGACAGACAGATCGATGGACAGACAGACAGACAGATAGATGGACAGACGGACAGACAGACAGACAGAAAGATGGACAGACTGCCAGACAGACAGACAGATAGATGGACAGACAGACAGACAAAGAGACAGATGGACAGACAGACAGATCGATGGACAGACAGACAGACAGACAGACAGATAGATGGACAGATGGACAGACAGACAGATAGACAGACAGACAAAGAGATCGATGGACAGACAGACAGATCGATGGACAGACAGACAGACAGATAGATGGACAGACGGACAGACAGATAGATGGACAGACGGCCAGGCAGACAGACAGATAGATGGACAGACAGACAGACAAAGAGATCGATGGACAGACAGACAGATCGATGGACAGACAGACAGACAGATAGATGGACAGACGGACAGACAGACAGACAGATAGATGGACAGACTGCCAGACAGACAGAAAGATAGATGGACAGATGGACAGACAGACAGACAGAAAGATAGATGGACAGACAGACAGACAGACAAACAGTTCGATGGACAGACAGACAGACAAACAGATCGATGGACAGATGGACAGACAGACAGAAAGATAGATGGACAGATGGACAGACAGACAGATCAATGGACAGATGGACAGACAGACAGATCGATGGACAGATGGACAGACAGACAGACAGAAAGACAGATAGATAGATGGACAGAAAGACAGACAGACAAACAAGTCGATGGACAGACAGACAGACAGAAAGATAGATGGACAGATGGACAGACAGACAGATCGATGGACAGATGGACAGACAGACAGACAAACAGATCAATGGACAGATGGACAGACAGACAGAAAGACAGATAGATAGATGGACAGACAGACAGATTGATGGACAGATGGAGAGACAGACAGACAAACAGATCAATGGACAGATGGACAGACAGACAGAAAGACAGATAGATAGATGGACAGATGGACAGACAGACAGACAGATCGATGGACAGACAGACAGACGGACAGATGGATGGATAGACAGACAGATCAATAGATAGACACAGACAGATTGATGGACGGATAGACAGACAGACAGATGGACGGATGGATTGACAGTTAGACGGACAGATGGACAGACAGACAGATAGATAGATGGACAGACAGATAGATGGATAGATATCTATCTGTCTAACCAGATCATTCTTGTTGAGAATGTTTGTAATGTTGCTGTGATTTCCATGGTCTTCATTAGATGATAGCGGTCAGTGGATTCCATGCGTTGGGGTGACGGGTCAATCTCAGTTCAGGTGTTGTTCTGTTCTCTGCACACCTGCTGCGGGCCACAAGTGTCTCTGTGTGACCATCTGTGTGGTAGTACTCGCCTGCTGATTGATTCAGAGGGTCCTGACCCTGCACCAGTCAGCTGCGATCGACGACAGAGGTAGGAACTCCTCCCTGATTGAAACAACTTCACCTCGTTCCCAGAGGGAACATAAAGGCTGTGACACACATTATCAGTCACATGTGGACAGCACCAGCTGTTTAGAGGACAAACCGCTAAACACTGAATGTAAAATAAATAAATAAATAAGACAGGTGTAAGAGAAAAGAAATGAAAGAAAAGAAGTTTGTTGTGTCCTGTAAATCAGTGCTTCTCAAATTCACTTGATGATATGTTGCTTTGATAGCCTCTGTTATTATTGCAAAGCACACGCCACTGATGAAGTCAGTTAAGGTTTTTGCACCAATACATTGGATTTTAATTATAGATTAACATTTTCAGCAATGTTGTACTTTATGTTTGAATTATTTCACTTTAAAGCTATTAAAACACTCAGGAATTCCATTGTCTTAGAAAGCCATAAAAAAAATTCTGAGTACCGTATTTTTCGGACTATAAGTCGCACCTGAGTATAAGTCGCATCAGTCCAAAAATACGTCATGATGAGGAAAAAAAAACATATATAAGTCGCACTGGACTATAAGTCGCATTTATTTAGAACCAAGAGAAAACATTACCATCTACAGCCGCCAGAGGGCGCTCTATGTCTCCAGTGTAGACTACAGCAGCCCTCTTGCGGCTGGAGACGGTAATGTTTTCTCTTGGTTCATTTCACTCGGTTCATGTCAAATTAATTTTGATAAATAAGTCGCACCTGACTATAAGTCGCAGGACCAGCCAAACAATGAAAAAAGTGCGACTTATAGTCCGGAAAATACGGTATATGGTAGACAGCAACAGTTGCTTGGCCAGGATTGGTCAGAAACGTGTTTAAGGCAGGCACAGATATCTGCTTTAGTGACATCATTCACCTGCAGGAATGAAAGTGATGTACCAAACGGGTAAATTCATCCTCTTTCTCTTCACCTCAAACACTTTTAGGAAAAATAACTGTGCAAATTTGCTTACAATCTCCATTTCTCCTAATCTCAGCTGATGAGTCATAAAGACACAAAGGCAATCTGGTGCAGGTTATTTATAACGAATATGGAAGGTGTCTGTAATACTTCATTAACTGATTGCTTATGTTTAATTTGTATGGATGTCACACTTTATCTGATGGAGGCAAACGTCGCATAGCTGGCATCATCCATTTAACACGGCTGACTGATCTTAAACAAAGCACATCTCACTCAGGCAAGGCAAGGTCAACTAAAGTGTGTGAGTTTGTGTGTGTGGTGTGTGAAGAGGGCAGCATATTCAAATCAAAGACTTATGATTCATCCATTGAGACACGGATGCAGTAATGACGTCAAAAGTGAACTCAGAGAAAGCAATGAGTTTTTCCTCCACAGAGACTGCTAAAGTAAGAAAGGAACAGCTTAGCAACTGGGTTTAAAATGAAACCGCATTCTGTCCCATCAGTACCAGAGCCATCGCTTTCCACAAATAGGGAACAATTCACCTAAAAATATGAAACATTATTTCATTATTTACCATAAGAAGTTGATTTTGGCCTGCTCAAAATGTTCTGAACTCTGAACTACTATTTAAATCTCAGATATCAAAATAATAGTTCAAAATAATATAAAAATAGAATAATTGTGTAGCCTCTGTTATAAAGTTTAATTTATTGTTAAAAAAACAATTCTTTAAACAATTAAATTTTTTTAGTACCTATACAAAACATATAATTTAAATATATATATATAATATAATTTAAATAAATAATATTTAAAAATCATTTAAAAAATAATTTTAGTGACTTAAAATGTCTTATTTAGCTGTGCTCGTCTCCTTTCTTGTCTCCAGCGATTTTAAATCTCAGATATCAAAATATGATAATTATAAAAAATTATGAAAAAATAGTTATTTTGATAGCCTCTTTTATTTGTTTTAAATAACAAACATTTGATCCCAAACAAGCTATTTTTTACTGATAACTTAATTTAAAATAAATCTGCATCCCTGTTACACATTCTATCAAACCTACAGTAATAAAATAAAACCACTTAAAATAAACTACAGGTGCAGCACATATAGCAGGACGTACAATATGTAGTTTGATTTTCTGATGTGGATGAACAGTGTGTTTTGAAAGTTAAGCATGTCCCTTTAGTGAAACAAAGAACAAAAATGTGAATTCTAAAACAATTGAAACCCACTGAGAGTCTCATAGTGCAGCGACGGTTCACTCCAGAGCCTGAACAAAGCCTGCTCCATAAATAGAATGGCCCAGGGTGCAGCCTTTGTAGTGTGCACTACAGCGGCCAGTGAGCGAGTGATTCTGTCAGAGTTCAGTGTGACTCAGCTCTGTGTAAATGTTATGGACCAGTTGACAGGAAACATCCTGTTTGTCTATTCAAACAGTTCAGGAATGCAGCTATATAACAACGCCTTGGCAAAACATGACTTTGCTAAAAAGAACATTATTTTGTGTATTTAGTGTAATGCAATGTGTTTATCCGGTTTAAGATAAAAAAAAAAAAAAAAAAACATTAGTTTCAATGTACATTATTATTTATCCTCCCAGCCCCACCTTTCTGAAATGTGTAGATTTTTACAAAGCTCATCGTTCTTAAAAGCAAGGTGAATGCTGATTGGCCAACCATTAAGTGTGTTGTGATTGGCTGAATGCCTCAAGCGTGTGATGGTAATGTTACGCTCCTTAACATACTGTGATGCTGACTCCTGCAGTGTTGGTAAGTCTGCGGCTTTCCCGTGGAATTGGGCTACTTTATCACTGTTGCCGCGGGTTGTTTTTCATGTCCATGGGACGAATGAAGCAACCCCAATAATGTGATATTTAGCTCCTAAAATGCAATTTTTATAAGAGGAATCCTCTACTATCCCGCAGAACTAAATTTTTAACGGGAAACCCCCTCGAAAAATGATGGGGCTAGTTTTGAGTAGCAATTGTGCGGGGTTTGTTGTGAAAACCTGTCAACCATGGTCTCCCTGCATGACAGGACAAAAACAATAAAACTCTTTTCAAATGAGGCATTTGTTGCATCCAGTAGGGACATAATAAACTGATCATAATGATGTTGTTGCGTTGGGTATCGCTCTACATAAACATAAAACCACGTCTGCATGATAGGTCATATTACAAACAACAAGTGCAACAAGTCAAACTTGCATTTAAATCTGAGCAACCATATAACTGAGTAACTGAACCGCAACACTCTGGCAACCGTTCAGAATACCTTAGAAACTACATAGCAATGACCTTGCAATCGCCCAGAACACTGGGTTTAGAAAAGTGGGTTTGGAAAAGTGGAAAGGTTTTTTTTTTTTTTTATCATGAATCATTTCTTTGCATGAGAAAAAAAAGTTTTTGTAATGAAATTACAAAATCAAGTATAAGCAAAACCTGCAAAGACAAATTCGGACAGAAAGATAAACGCATGCGATAGTGGGAGCAGGTAATTGAATTGGCTGCCGCCCAGCAACTGAACACGTGCTCACAACACCCCCTTCCTCGTTCTTTTGTTCTGTGAACGCTAGAAGAATATCAGAATGCTAATAGGAAAACACTGGATGAGGGAATGAATCAATTTATGGCCTTGATTTTTCATCTAGATGTTCGGTGCAACTCAGAAAAAAAAAATAAGAATGAGCAATAGATTTTCAATGCATATGAATCAAACTTGTTTTGTAGGAATGCAGAAGATGTCAGAAACATCAGCGTTAAAAATGATGGTCAGCCTAATAGCCTCCAACGGCAGACTGTTAGTGTTAGTAAGATCAACAAACATATATTATATTTATAAATGTCAGTCACAACTTTGGTCACTTCAATGAAATAATGAGTGAAGATTAAAAACAGACATTTCACATACTGTACTCTATATATATATATATATATATATATATATATATAATGCACTCACTTAAAAAAAGTGTGATAAATAAAGGACAAACAAACTCAATTAACCTCATATAACCAATGTGGCATCTGAATACCACACTTCACCAGAGTGCTGAGTGATGCAGGCTGATTGAGCACTCTTCAGGACATATTATACAGAAGCAGAGTCTCTTCATTAAAATGGACATATTAACAGCACAGACAGGTGTGTTATTATGGCCGAGGGCTGTTTGAACAAGCAGAACACACACCTGCAGCTAATCGAATTTTAGTAGAGCACTGGAAATCTAGAGCACTTAAGTCCACACTACTATAAATCAGCAGGGTCTTTTATCTTTTATAAAACAGTGGTCAGTGGCCATAAAATCTAATTCAGTTCTATAAATAACAATCATAACAAATAGAAGGAAATATCTTACTTGTACGTGTATATTATTTGTGTGTAAAAGTTCAAGGTAAGTTTAAGTTTTAATATTTGATTCAGCATCCGTTCTCCATTCCCACGCTCTTGGCCCCGCCCCACTCATCACAATAAAATTGCAATGTAAAAAAAATTAGTTTTTAAATTGCCAATATGTTACAGGCCTGCAGCAACAGAACAATGCAGAAGAGAGTTGAACAGGACAGTAGAGCAATTTTAAATTGTCTTGTGTGCTATATTTCTATTAAGTTCTCCAGCTCTGTTAGTTAAATACCATATTTGGTTGTTCTTCGGGGAATAATAATTTAAGTGCAGAGCTCACAGACGCTGGGTTTTCTGGTCAGCTGCTCTAGACAGAAAGTCAGAGCCACACCAGTTAATCTGTTTTTATACCTCTTAAAATCAAGCAACAAGAGACTTTGCGCTACTATGACATTTCCACAAATAAATGTTGTTGTTTGGCAAACCACGATGTTAAAAAATGCTGGCAGCAGTAATGTGATAAAGAAGACTATTAATAATAATCACAAAAATTTGCTAGTAAATGATATAAATTAATAATCTAACAGTTTTACATGTGTCAAAGAATCCAATGCATTAAAATTAATGTCATGTGCACACAGGTTTGTATCGCATGCGTATATTGATTATTTTGTTTGTTTTCAAGAATTTTACCACAACAATTGCCATTAATAACACCCTTGTGTTATTCCAAAATTAGATGTTAGGCAACATTAAAGCAGAATAATATGAATAACATTCCTGTTTGGGTGCTATTAAAAAATGTGCCATATTCTCAAATTGGAATTAAGAACAACAGTGGAACAACATCTTTGCTTCCATTTTTAAATGAATAGTTCATCAAAAAAGAAAATTTGTTGAAAATGACCTCACTCTCAGTGCCATTCAATATGTAGATGAGTTTCATCAGAACAGATTTGGAGAAATGTAGCATTCCATCACTTGCTCACCAATGGATGTTCTGCTGTGAATGGGTGCCGTCAGAATGAGAGTCCAAACATCTGATAAAAACATCACAATATTCCACAAGTAATCTACACCACTCCAGTCTATCAGTTAATGTCTTGTGAAGAGAAAATCTGCACGTTTGTAAAAAAAAAAAAAAAAAAAAAAAAAAAAATTCCATAATCTTGCTTTCTCCAATGAGAAATGTGTCTGGTCTGAATCAGGAGAGAAATATGCACAGATTAAACACCATTTACAAGCCAAAATGGCCTTTTCACTTCACATGCCATTAACGGATGGACTGGATTGGATTATTATTGAGATGCTTTTATCAGCTGTTTGGACTCTCATTCTGACGGCACCCATTCACAGCCTAACTATATATTCATGTTAAATAATAAGTGTTAAATAACATTCACTGTTAATATTCCCAAAGAAATGGTTCAAAGATGTTAAACCTCTCAAATCTAGTGACTTGTTCCTTGAAATATCTCCATGGTCCGAAAAAACTGTCACTGCCAGAAATTTCATCACAGGCTTTTTCATCAGATTGGAAAGAATGATTTCTGACGCCTCCTACCATGTTTCAATTGAATATGCATAATGCGGTCATTGAGCAGCCGTCTGGATCTGAGGCTACAGGCTTTGCCTTGTGTAAACACGCAAAGCTTGATTCAGCAAAATAAATTAGATGAATCCGGGGCCAAAAACCTCATCCCTACTCATTAGCCTTAGAAAGAGAGAGGAGCTCAGCTGTGCATGTGAAATGTAAAATCATGTCATCTTTGACACACAGCGAGGGGGAGATGTGAATACAGAATGTAATATCTTGTCTCAGTAATTGCAAGGGTGTGAGCTGATGATTGTTTGTGTTGCACAAGGCTAACAGGCAGAAAATGATCACCGAAGCTCCTGTGTTAAGCAACAGAACACGACTGCAGAGATGCAGTAGATGTGATGTACAGTAGTTATATTATTACACAGCAGCATCCCAATTCACATACATTTACTACGCTGTAGGAGAATGTACTTCCTGCTTGTCTTTCCTTTAAACCAAGCTGTACAGAGAATGTCATTCCACCCTCATCTCATTTTTACCTGGAGTGGATTTTCCTTTCCCTGAAAATGTTAGTTAATGTTGGACTATAACTTCCCAACTTTGCTCAGCAACTTCATTCAAAAAAAAGGTTGCTTATACATACATATATTATCACCAAATATGTGACCCTGGACCACAAAACCAGTCATAAGGGGCAATTTTCCTAAATTTAGATTTATACATCATCTGAAAGCTGAATAAATAAGTTTTCCATTGATGTATGGTTTGTTAGGAGGACAATATTTAGCCAAGATACAACATTTGAAAATCTGGAATCTGATTGTGCAAAAAAAAAAATATATACTAAACACTGAGAAAATCACCTTTAAAGTTGTCCAAATGAAGATCTGAGCAATGCATAGTTCTAATCGAAAATTAAGTTTTGATATAGTTACAGTAAGAACTTTAAAGAGTATCTTCATGGAACATGATCTTTACTTAATATCCTAATGATTTTTGACATAAAATAAATATCTATCATTTTGACCCATCCAATGTATTTTTGACTACTGCTTCAAATATACTCCAGCAATTTAAGACTGGATTTGTGCTCCAGGGTCACATATTGGATTTTAATTATTTTGTCAGCTTGTTTTCTTTTAATTAGCATCAATCCGAGCATATGCACCTCAGTTAATGAATGAATATTGCCAAAATTTCCCCCTCAGAAATGGAGGTGCAAAATCTCAGATCAATGAAGCCCATGATCAATCAGTTCTAAAAGAATTGAAAGAAAATAAAGACTAAAAGAAAACAAGATTTGGTGCTAATATAGCATAATGAGAGAATTACGAACTAAAGGAGAGATTTATCAAAACACTAAATTAGGTATTTTCAGCACAGCATAAGGGTTAAAAAAAAAACAACTTCATGGGTTTGATTTCAAGAGAATGCACATAATAAAATATATACACAATGAATTGCATACATTGCATTGCAGTGCATGGTTAGAAACATGCTAAATTAATTCATGTAAATGCATAATTAATAAACTTTAGCATTCTCTTTTCAACATACTATAACTTGTAAAGAAAGTATGTGGAATGGGATGCAGCCCCTGTTTAAAGTTAGTAAAGGCACTGTTAAACATGAGCCTTTTGTTGCAAGTATACACTGTTAAACATTATTTACGTTTTAAATAAAACAAAGATTATTGGAAAATATTATTTCATTCTTTCATCTTAAAAATGTCATTTTTAATTTACTGTTACTTGGCATTTCTTTGAAATTATAAGAGAAATGTATTAACACTTTCTAAGCAAAAAGTAAATCCTACACTATATATATATGTATATAACATCAAGCTTTTATGCCACAGGCTTCTGATGCCGTGTCGTCAGGCTTGACACTGCATATATCTCACAATGCAATTTGAATTTATAAATTATTGCAGCGACAAAAATTGAGAGTCATTATGCAAATAGTATGCGAGAGGGAATGATTAGTATGGAAAACACGTCATGGCGAGGCAGTTGGAGGATATGCAGTCATGACAGACTGGAGTTCATTAGCATTCCTGCCGATACCTGCTGGAACAGAAGTACTGAAGCTTTATCAAATCTGACCATAGGTGGGATGTACTTCCAGTAAAAACATGTTAACATGCTAATTCAACTGTTTTATTTCCGCTAAAAATGAACATTCTGGAGGGGAAACCAGTCGTATACAGATTGCAACAGTGCGTAATGACTCATGAACAATTATCAATGCAGGAATTAAGTTAATACAATTTCTGACATGCTTTTTGCATGCATCATTCATGCTTTTCACAGAACAGACCGTTTCAAAGTGGCATTTCAGAAAATAATCATGTAAGTGTTTAGAATATCTTCATGCCATGTTTCTTTTTCTTTTAATTTTACATAATTTAGCAATCAAGCAGGTGAGATTTGCTATATAGTACATATTTCCCAAAGCAAACATTATGTATGCAGATAAAATTGGACACTAATATGTCCAACTATATATAAAGAGCTTGGTGATAACATAGTTAAATTTTCTAACAAAATAAAAAGTCAAACAGTTTTGCTATAGTATATATATCGCTATATGTGAATATACAGTACTGTTTGTACAGTATGCAAATAAAACTGTATATAATACATATCCAAATTTATATGTAGAGCTGTGGTAATATAGTTTGTATTTTGCAACAAAGTTGAAAAAATCTGACATTAGAGTACAGTATATATAGTTTTATGTGGACTGTCTGAGAATAAAGTTGTTATGGAGAGAGAGCTGTGCAATTATAAAGTTGACCATTTTTTTGTGTGTTTTTGTCATTTTTGTTCATTACAAGCAATCAAGCAGTTAAGATTTGCTATTTAGTATATATCAGTGAGTGCTGTGTACTGTGTACTGAGTACTGAGTACTGAGTACTGTGTGTATGCAAATATAGTTGGACAAACTCACAAATCCAACTTTAAATCCAGAGCTGGATTTTTTTGCAGCTGATTTTTTCATTGAAGTTGTCAAATCCATTATGGCATTGCGTCTCTGCAAAGGACAGCAACAAATCTGCCTCAAAATTTGTCCAAAACTTTCTGGACCAGCACTGACACATTGCATCATTGCTCATTTGCATAAAGCAAAACTTTTCTCAACTTAAGTTCCATCATCCAGCGGTCGCTGTCATTCACGTCCCTGAAGATCACCCACTCTTTTGGAAAAGAAAAAGAGCTTTTTGAGTGAATGTCCTGGAAACTCTTTTAAACATTTCAACCATGCAGCACATAATGAGAGAGCAAGAGAGAATTTCAAGGACAGACGATCTTGAGAGTAGTTTTTCATGTTGGCTGAAATGAGGTGGCTTTGGTGATTTGCAGGAAAATCAGTTTATGTGGCCTGAAGGTGTCTGACTCACCGCTGACGTCATAAGACCTTCATGCTTCATGCAACTTCTGCGACACGTTTGCCTAAATATATCATCAACAAAACCGTGCACGCTCGCTTGCATCTATTCATTTTGCGTTCACACCTAGTTCAAAGCTGCATTTGTTGCAGACTAATTACTTGACCAAAAGCCATCACTCAGCTCTCTAAACGGATGGGGCAGGCGAAGAGAAAAGGGCCGACAGCTCACACTCTCTCTCTGACAGAAAAGGGGTCAGCCTCGGAAAGAAACATGATTTATTCAGGCGTTCAGTGTATTGTCGGTGGATTGTGTGAGGCCGGGCCTTTAAAGAGAAACCCTAGGGAGAACACCAGCACTTTTATCCTCCATCTCCCTCTCTCTTTCTCTATCCATCCATCCAGCTCTCTCTCATTAAGTGTATCTCCTCCAGACTTGCAGTGACACTACACTACACCTCTAGGTCAGCCGAAGATATTTACAGCATTTACAGTCACTTCACACACTGTTCCAATGCATTCTCCACCAGAAACACTGCTGGTTGACACAGGACACGTTCTTACGTTTTTAAGACACTAAAAACAGTTCAGGTCGAGACAACATTGATTCTGTTCTGTCTCTCTGCTCTGCATCTGTGTGAACGCACACATACTCCTGGATTGTGAGAGTTTATTTTAAAATCCAAAGCAATATAATTGTGCATCTACATGCCATCTCAGACTGGTATTGATACAAAGGTTAAAAACAACTTAGACCCTTTTATTCTGTTCTACGCTCTAAAAAAAATGTTTTGGCTTTAAATAAACAAAGAAACATCCAATGACAACTTCCAATTATATTATTTTCAGCCCACAAACTCTACTGAGTTAGAAGAACAAAATCATTTATAGTATACTTTGTTGTGGTCTTGTAACGAATTAGTATTATTCATTTCAGTGATATTTAAAAGCTGTCATTGGATACGATGGTAGCAATTTACTTAAAGCCTTTATATATAATTATAAAACTAGTTTTAGTACATTAATTATGCCTTGTAATGCACCTTATGATGAATTGTATTGTCTCATGAATAATTGTATGTTATAATACATTTATAAATAACTCTGGTTGCAAATTAATGTACATTATAAATTACATTATAAATATAATACATAAAATGTAAAGGCTTTAAGTGTTACTGATATGTTAATATTTAGCATGTACATTTAATGAACTACTAACTATACAACGTGTTTTTGTAATCTTTAACAAATTTTCTTTTTATCAATTTAGCCATTATTGAGGCTACTGTTTTACATAATGCAGCCTTCTATAATCTTGCCAGTAGTAATTTAATGCTAGTTAACAAGCAAATGATGAATGATCTGAAAAAGTAGTGCTGCGTAAGACATCTTTCAGTCCTTTTTTTGTTTCAAATAAATGGTACATACACCTTCTTCAGCTTCAGTGAGTTTCTATTGGCCTTGCTTATACTGAACGAGGTGGATCAAGGGTTAATCGACCAAACACTGTGATAGTGCTGGGTAATATCTTACACTTTTATGCACCAAGAGTGATATTAAGATAGAAGAATAGATATATGCCAATGTCTCATTCTGATGTACTTT